>NC_135994.1:4904265-5165590 GCF_053455715.1 Rhinoraja longicauda
ACACTATCCTACACCCACTAGGGACAATTTTTACATTTACCAAGCCAATTAACCTACACACCTGCACGCCTTGGAGTGTGGAGGAAACCGAAGATCTCGGAGAAAACCCACGCAGGTCACGGGGAGACGTACAAACTCCGTACAGACAGTGCCCGTAGTCGGGATGGAACCCGGGTCTCCGGCGCTGCATTCGCTGTGGTAGTGGGCCTGGGCGATGCACTGGGCCTTACGGTTAGAATGCTGTAGCGTGTGAGTAGGGTTGCCAACTTCCTCACCTCCCAAATAAGGGACGAAAGGTGACGTCACCGCCCCGCGCCCCACGTGACATCACCCAGCCAGCGGCCACGTGCTCCCGCTCCACCAATGGTGGCCGCCTGGGCCGGGAGGCGGGTTGCTACCCAACCTCTCTCCGTCAGGCGGCGCCTGGGCCTCCGGGCCTACACAGTCTGGAACCTACACTGTCTGGGCCTACAGTGTCCGGGCCCACAGTGTCCGGGCCCACAGTGTCCGGGCCCACAGTGTCCGGGCCCACAGTGTCCGGGCCCACAGTGTCCGGGCCCACAGTGTCGGGCCCACAGTGTCCGGGCCCACAGTGTCCGGGCCTACACTGTATGGGGTATGGGGAGAAGGCAGGAAACGGGGTACTGATTGAGAATGATCAGCCATGATCACATTGAATGGCGGTGCTGGCTCAAAGGGCCCGAATGGCCTCCTCCTGCACCTATTGTCTATTGTCTATTGTCTACACTGTCCGGCCTACAGTGTCCGGGCCTACAGTGTCCGGGCCTACAGTGTCCGGGCCTACAGTGTCCGGGCCTACAGTGTCCGGGCCTACAGTGTCTGGGCCTACAGCGCCCCCCGGGCCTAATACGGGACAAGGGCGGTCCCGTAAGGGACAAACCAATTTAGTCCAATATACGGGATGCCCCGGCTAATACGGGACAGTTGGCAAGCCTAGTTGTTGTCGCTGTGGTAGTGGGCCTGGGCGATGCACTGGGCCGTACGGTTACAGAATGCTGCAGCGTGTGGGCCATTGAACAAACTTCAACCGAAAGAGAAGCATGGCTGCTAGTCTTGTAGGGACGACTTGGACCTTCACACAAGGGCCTGGCTCTTTGCTATATCTGCTTCCCACACAAGGCTAATCTTGTTTTCTCTCCGCCTCATTGCCTTTCTCCACGCCAGTATTGTTTTGCTAGTTTCAGTTGATTATCCTTCTGGGTCATCTTGGTTGGCCATCTTCCCTTAAAGAGGAATTAGTCAAGTCACTTAAAGTTAGCATGCAGGTACAGCAGGCAGTGAAGAAAGCTAATGGCCTTCATGACAAGAGGAGTTGAGTACAGGAGCAAAGAGGTCCTTCTGCAGTTGTATAGGGCCCTAGTGAGACCGCACCTGGAGTACTGTGTGCAGTTTTGGTCTCCAAATTTGAGGAAGCACATTCTTGCTATTGAGTGCAGCGAAGGTTCATGAGGTTAATTCCCGGAATGGCGGGACTGTCGTATGTTGAAAGACTGGAGTGACTGGGCTTGTATACATAGAAACATAGAAAATAGGTGCAGGAGTAGGCCATTCGGCCCTTCGTGCCTGCACCGCCATTCAATATGATCATGGCTGATCATCCAACTCAGTATCCCGTACCTGCCTTCTCTCCATACCCCTTGATCCCTTTAGCCACAAGGGCCACATCTAACTCCCTCTTAAATATAGCCAATGAACTGGTCTCAACTATCCTCTGTGGCAGAGAATTCCACAGATTCACCACTCTGTGTGAAAAAAAACGTTCTCATCTCGGTCCTAAAAGACTTCCCCCTTATCCTTAAACTGTGACCCCTTGTTCTGGACTTCCCCAACATCGGGAACAATCTTCCTGCATCTAGCCTGTCCAACCCCTTAAGAATTTTGTAAGTTTCTATAAGTTTCTATAAGTTTCTATAAGATCCCCCCTCAATCGTCTAAATTCCAGCGAGTATAAGCCTATCCAGTCAAGCTGAGTCTACACTGGAATTTAGAAGGATGAAAGGGGATCTTATTGAAACATATAAGATTATTAAGGGATTGGACACGCCAGAGGCAGGAAACATGTTCCCAATGTTGGAGGAGTCCAGAACAAGGGGCCACAGTTTAAGAATAAGGGGTAGGCCATTTAGAACAGAGATAAGGAAAAACGTTTTCACTCAGAGAGTTGTGAATCTGTGGAATTCTCTGCCTCAGAAGGCAGTGGAGGCCAATTCTCTGAATGAATTCAAGAGAGAGCTGGATAGAGCTCTTAAGGATAGCGGAGTCAGGGGGTATGGGGAGAAGGCAGGAACGGGGTACTGATTGAGAATGATCAGCCATGATCACATTGAATGGCGGTGCTGGCTGGAAGGGCCGAATGGCCTCCTCCTGCACCTATTGTCTATTGCCTATTGGGGCAACGGAATGGAAGGTTTTTTTTCCGGTAGGGTCCCGACCCAAAACGTCATCTTCCCATTCCCTCCACAGATGCTGCCTGACCAGCAGAGTTCTTCCAGCAGTTTGCTTGTCACTCAAGATCCCAGCATCTGCAATCTCTTGTGTCTCCTGCTTATGTTCCTTTCATGGAGAGGCCAGCTCTGTCTCTGCTCGCTGTCTCGCCACTCTGTCAGAGAAATAAGATGGCCGAATCTCCAGGTGCTGTCTGTACGGAGTTTGCACGCTCTCCCCGTGACCTGCGTGGGTTTTCTCTGGGTGCTCCGGTTTCCTCCCACACTCCACAGACGTGCGGGTTTGTTGGTTAATTCGCTTCTGTAAAAATTGTGATTGTCCCTAGCATAGAAACATAGAAAATGGGTGCAGGAGTAGGCCATTCGGCCCTTCGAGCCTGTACGCACCGCCATTCAATATGATCATGGCTGATCATCCAACTCAGTATCCCGTACCTGCCTTCTCTCCATACCCCCTGATCCCTTTAGCCACAAGGGCCACATCTAACTCCCTCTTAAATATAGCCAATGAACTGGCCTCAACTACCTTCTGTGGCAGAGAATTCCACAGATTCACCACTCTCTGTGTAAAAAAAAACGTTCTCATCTCGGTCCTAAAAGACTTCCCCCTTATCCTTAAACTGTGACCCCTTGTTCTGGACATCCTAGCGTGTGTAGGATGGTGCTAGTGTACGGGGTGATCGCTGGTCGGCGCGGACTCAGTGGGTGGAAGGGCCTGTTTCCGTGCTGTATCTCTAGAAGTCTCAACTCTACTTGTTTTCTGCTTCTTGCTCTGGTCTCCGCTGTGATTTACGAGCAACTTTGGCAAAGGAAAAGCTTTCAGCATGACTGGGTTGCAGGTGATCTCAGATGTTAACTCCCGACCCCGCCTCCCCTGGGAAATTTCTAAACTGCGCAAGGTGGGGAAATAGTTTTGAAAACCTGTTCACGGCTCGTGGGAGGATGGCTGCAGCAGAGCTAGATACGTCAAGCGGCTATTAATCTGAGGAGATAATACTTGTGCAAGAGACCTTCTGTCCAAGTGTTCACAACAGCACAGCAGAGGTTAAAGAGGTTGTGGGGAGAAGGCAGGAGAATGGGGTTTGGAGGGAGAGATAGGTCAGCCATGATTAAATGGCGGAGTAGACCTGATGGGCCGAATGGCCTAATTCTACTCCTATCACTTATGAACTTATGATAACCCAGGGCAGTGGTTAAAGGTTCACAGACGTGTGGCAGTGGCCTACAACTAGGGGTGCCAACTATCCTAGTTGCCAAATAGGGGACAAAGGGTGACGTCACCGCCCCGCGCCCCACGTGACCTCACCCAGCCAGCAGCCACGTGCTCCCGCTCCACCAATGGCGGCCACCCGGGCCTCCGGATCTGCACTGTCCGGACCTACACTGTCCGGACCTACACTGTCCGGACCTACACTGTCCGGACCTACACTGTCCGGACCTACACTGTCCGGTCCTACACTGTCCGGGCCTGCACTGTCCGGTCCTACTCTGTCCGGACCTGCACTGTCCGGTCCTGCACTGTCCGGGCCTGCACTGTCCGGTCCTACACTGTCCGGGCCTACACTGTCCGGGCCTACACTGTCCGGGCGTCCAGCGTCCGGGCCTACAGCGTCCGGGCCTACAGCGTCCGGGCCTACAGCGTCCAGGCCTACAGCGCCCCCCGGGCCTAATACGGGACAAGAGCGGTCCTGTACGGGAGAAACCAATTTAGCGCAAAATATGGGATGTCCCTGCTAATACGGGACAGTTGGCAACCCTAGTGATCTGCAATGTATGGTATGGCACCTTATGTGTCACATATGCTGAGGTACAATGAAATATATTTTTATACACGGTTCAGTACAAGTATCACTATACATAAGCACTTAGATACATATTAGATAAGCATCTCAGATAGGGGACAAATGTATAGCAGCAGTACACTGACACAGTATACAGTTTGGCGCCATTTCCAAGTAACAGTTGTTGTAAGTGTAGGGATCTTGACCTGACCATGAAGGCCCGTTGTCATGGCGACGTTGCAGGGTCGGCCTGGCCCAGCGTAGCCGTTGGTGCCCTCTGCCGCTGCTCCACCGCTGTAGGCCGTGCGTGGTCCCCGCGCTCGGCCTCTTGGAGCGGCGCCCGGTCTAGCCGAGCCCCAGGCTGCTGCAGGGGCCTCCAGCCCCAGGCTGCTGCATGGGCCCCTCAGGCAGCTCCTCTGGAGAAAAGGAATAGATGACGTCATGGGGGAATTCAGCCGAACGCCAGCACCAAGTTTGGCCGTGGGCAAGTTCAGAAATCATAATCAAAGCACTAGAGTTGTGAAAAACAGTTGGAGACGGGAAGGACTATACTTTAAATAATTAGCTCAGAAATTTGAACTTTCTACCCTATTAATCAGGGACGTGTTTCCAACCTTTGAACAACTGATGGTTAAAAGTGAGATCCCGACCGGATTTTTCAGTCTAATAATTACTGGCTCGATCAGCTCTGAGAGTCATAAACTCAAAGAGTCAGAGTCAGACAGCACAGAAACAGGCCCTTCAGCCCAACGAATCCATGCTGACCGAGATGACACATCGAAGTTAGCCACATATTTTCCCCCATTTGGCCCATGTCCCTCTGAACCTTTCCTCTCCTGGCGCCAGTCCAAGTGTCTTTTAAATGTTATCGTACCTGCCTCAGCGTTAGGGCGGCACGGTGGCGCAGCGGTAGAGTTGCTGCCTCACATTGCCAGAGCCTCGGGTTCGATTCTGACTACGGGTGCTGTCTGTATGGAGTTTGATCCTTGTCTCTGTGACCTGCGTGGGTTTTTCCCCGGGTGCTTCGGTTTCCTCCCGCGTTCCAAAGACGTGCAGATTTGTAGGTTCATTGGGCTCGGTAAAAATTGTCTAAATTGTCCCCAGTGGGTAGAATAGTGTCAGTGTACGGGGTGATCACTGGTCGGCCCGGACTCGGTGGGCCAAAGGGCCTGTTTCCACATTGTATCTCTGACCAAACTGAACAACCTCGAAGGTATTTATTTCACAAAATGCTGGAGTAACTCAGCAGGTCAGGCAGCATTTCACAGTCGCCAACTGTCCCGTATTAGCCAGGACATCCCGTATTTTGGGCTAAATTGGTTTGTCCTGTACGGGACTGCCCTTGCCCTGCATTAGGCTCGGACGGCGCTGTAGGCCCGGACAATGTGGGCCTGGACACTGTATGCCCAGACACGGTATGCCCGGACACTGTAGGCCAGGACACTGTAGGCCAGGACACTGTAGGCCCGGGCACTGTAGACCCAGACACAGTAGCCCGGGGGCCGCAGCAGTGTAGGCCTGGGCGCTGCCAAATGGCGGTTGCGTAGCAACCCGCCTCCCGGCCCGGGTGGCCGCCATTGGTGGAGCGGGAGCACGTGGCCGCTGGCTGGGCTAGGTCACGTGGGCGTGGAGCGGTAACGTCACCTTGTCCCTTATTTGGGAGTGAGGAAGTTGGCGACCCTAGCCCTGAGTGATGAAGGCCAATGCACCAAAAGCCTTTTTGACCAACCTATCCACCTGTGAACAACTTTTAAGGAAGTGTACACCTTTAACTCCCTGGTCCACTCGTCCTTTCCCACCCAAACCACCCCCTCCCCAGGTACTTTCCCCTGCAACCGCAGGAGATGCAACACCTGTACTCCTGGATCCCTCTTGCTTGACGACAATTCCCAGGGCCCTACTACTGTGAAGGGCCTGCCCTGGTTAGACTTCCCAAATCAACACCTCACACACGTCTGCATTGATTCCATTGCCATTGAAGACGGACACAAAATGCTGGAGTAACTCAGCGAGTCAGGCAGCATCTCTGGAGAGAAGGAATGGGTGACGTTTCGGATCGAGACCCTTCTTCAGACTGAGAGTCAGGGGTGGGCCATTCTTGAGTCCACTTGCCCAACTAGTCTCAGGCCTCCAGTCCAGATAAGAACCTTCCACCTAGGGTTGCCAACTGTCCCGTATTAGCCGGGACTTCCCATATATTGGGATAAATTGGTTTGTCCCGTATGGGACCGCTTTTGTCCCGTATTAGGCCCGTGGGGGGCGCTGTAGGCTGGGACAGTGTAGGCCCGGACACTGTAGGCCCGGACACTGTAGGCCCAGGGGCCGCTGTAGGCCCAGACACTGTAGGCCTGGACACAGTAGGCCGGACACTGGAGTCCCGGGGGCTGCTGTAGGCCCAGACAGTGTAGGCCCGGGGGCCCATGCGCCGCCTAACGGAGGTTGCGTAGCAACCCGCCTCCTGGCCCGGGCCACTGGCTGGGTGAGGGCACATGGGGAGCAGGGCGGTGACGTCACCCTGTGTCCCTTATTTGGGAGTGAGGAAGTTGGCAACCCTACTTCCTTCCATGAAGCCAATTCTGTATCCCAGTCGGCCATCTCTCCTTGGGTCCCAGGCGAGCTAGCATTCCCGAGTAGCCTAAAATGCAGAACCTTTCAGGCCTTGCTGGTCCATATGGGCAACATCTATGGCCTTGCCCTCCTTCCTCAGCCTTGGTTGCCGCTTCAAAACAAACTCAATCAAATTCACGAGACGTAAACTCCAGTTCCCTAACGCGGGCTGGAAGGAGCTGCAGCCGAACGCACCTCCCACAGGCGCAGTCCACAGGGACATTGGAATCAGACACAAAAGCTTTTCACTGTACCTCGGTACACATGACAATAATAAACACATACCAATACGACAGTGGCGTTTAAGAGGTCTTTACACAGGTGCATGGATATGCAGGGAATGGAGGTATATGTACAGGCAATAGACAATAGACAATAGGTGCAGGAGGAGGCCATTCGGCCCTTCGAGCCAGCACCACCATTCAATGTGATCGTGGCTGATCAATCTCAATCAGTACCCCGTTCCTGCCCTCTCCCCATACCCCCTGACTCTGCTATCCTTAAGAGCTCTATCTAGCTCTCTCTTGAATGCATTCAGAGAATTGGCCTCCACTGCCTTCTGAGGCAGAGAATTCCACAGATTTACAACTCTCTGACTGAAAAGGTTTTTCCTCATCTCCGTTCTAAATGGCCTACCCCTTATTCTTAAACTGTGGCCGCTGGTTCTGGACTCCCCCAACATTGGGAACATGTTTCCTGCCTCCAGCGTGTCCAATCCCTTAATAATCTTATATGTTTCAATAAGATCCCCTCTCATCCTTCTAAATTCCAGCGTATACAAGCCTAGCCGCTCCAGTCTTCCAACATATGACAGTCCCGCCATTCCGGGAATTAACCTGGTGAACCTACGCTGCACGCCCTCAATAGCAAGAATGTCCTTCCTCAAATTTGGAGACCAAAACTGCACACAGTACTCCAGGTGCGGTCTCACTAGGGCCCTGTACAACTGCAGAGGAGATTAGTTACATTGACATCATGTTCGGCACAGACATTGTGGGCCGAAGGGCCTGTTCCTGTGCTGTACTGTGCAGGAAGGAACTGCAGATGCTGGTTTACACCGAAGATAGACACAAAATGCTGGAGTAACTCAGGCAGCATCTCGGGAGAGAAGGAATGGGTGACGTTTCGGGTCGAGACCCTTCTTCAGACTGTGTTTCTATGTTCTATGTACGAATGCCATGATCTACACTGTGATCTGCTGAGTCAGTGGCCAACTCCTACATCTGGCAAGCACAATGTGGCCTCCTCGAATTATTCATTACTCTTCCGGCCAACTCCCCCTTACTGCATGTCAGTCTCAGTACAATGGCTGCTTCGCTGCCAGATTACAAATCCCAGTCTGTGGAAAGCTCGGAAATACCACTGTTAGGAAATCTTGGAAGTATCTTGAAATCGGAGCGACTCTATGTAAGGAATTTGCAAAGGGTGGGGGAGATGCTGTTGTACAAAATGTCCGTCACCTCCAACGGGACCCCACTACTGGCAAAACCTTCCCATCTCCTCCCCTCTCTGCTTTCCGCAGAGACCGTTCCCTCCGCAACTCCCTGGTCCACTCGTCCCTTCCTACCCAAGCCACCCCCTCCCCAGGCACTTTCCGCAGGAGATGCAACACCTGTCCCTTTATCTTCCCCCTCGACTCCATCCAAGGACCCAAACAGTCTTTCCAGGTGAGGCAGAGGTTCACCTGCACCTCCTCCAACCTCACCTACTGTATCCGCTGTTCCAGGTGTCAACTTCTCTACATCGGCGAGACCAAACGCAGGCTCGGCGATCGCTTCGCTCGACGCCTCCGCTCAGTCCGCCGTAACCTACCTGATCTCCCGGTGGCTCAGCACTTCAACTCCCACTCCCAGTCTGACCTTTCTGTCCTGGGCCTCCTCCATTGTCAGAGTGAGGCCCAGCGCAAATTGGAGGAACAGCACCTCATATTTCGCTTGGGCAGCTCACACCCCAGCGGCATGAACATTGACTTCTCTAACTTCCTGTTTTCCCTCTCTCTCCATCCTCTCCCCCTTCCCAGTTCTCCCACTAGTCTTCCTGTCTCCGACTACATCCTATCTTTGTCCCGCCCCCTCCCCTGACATCAGTCCGAAGAAGGGTCTCGACCCGAAACGTCACCCATTCCTTCTCTCCTGAGATGCTGCCTGACCCGCCGAGTTACTCCAGCATTCTGTGTCTGCCTGTTGTAATGAAGGTGCCTTCAGACTGTCTTGCGATGGTCCATCTTGCGAACTTGGCTGAAAGTGCTTGCACTTTTCTTGGAAGGCTGGGGAAAGCTGACATGAAACCATACCTAGCCTGACCATCATCAGGTCCAGGAGTCGACCCTCATCTCTGGTCTTTTTTTTTAGCTTAGCTTACAGATACAGCACAGAAACATGCCCCTCGGCCCACCGAGTCCACGCCAACCCAGCGATCCCCACACACCGACACTGTCCCACGCACACTCGGGACAATGTACAACCTTTACCGAAGCCAATTAGCTTACAAACCTCCACCTCTTTGGAGTGTGGGAGGAAACCGGAGCGCCCGGAGAAAACCCAACCAGGTCACGGGGAGAACGTACAAACTCTGTACAGACGGCGCCCGTAGTCAGGATGGAACCCGGGTCTCTAGCGCTGTGAGGCAGCAGCTCTACCCGCTGCGCCACCGTGCCGACTGGATTCTGGGCACTGCAGGTGGACAACACACTGTCCAAAACGGACCTCCGCCTCAAAGTGTCCAGAAATTGGAGGAGCAGCCTGACAATGCTCTGGGTTGGGAAAAGCCACAATAGTCACCCATTAACATTCAGTTTTACATTGGTGAGAGTAGACAATAGACAATAGACAATAGGTGCAGGAGGAGGCCATTCGGCCCTTCGAGCCTGTACGCACCGCCATTCAATGTGATCATGGCTGATCATTCTCAATCAGTACCCCGTTCCTGCCTTCTCCCCATACCCCCTGACTCCGCTATCCTTAAGAGCTCTATCTAGCTCTCTCTTGAATACATTCAGAGTCTTGGCCTCCACTGCCTTCTGAGGCAGAGAATTCCACAGATTCACAACTCTCTGACTGAAAAAGTTTTTCCTCATCTCCGTTCTAAATGGCCTACACCTTATTCTTAAACTGTGGCCCCTGGTTCTGGACTCCCCCAACATTGGGAACATGTTTCCTGCCTCTAACGTGTCCAACCCCTTAATAATCTTATACGTTTTGATAAGATCCCCTCTCATCCTTCTAAATTCCAGTGTGTACAAGCCCAGTCGCTCCAGTCTTTCAACATACGACAGTCCCGCCATTCCGGGAATTAACCTGGTGAACCTACGCTGCACGCCCTCAATAGGAAGAATATCCTTCCTCAAATTTGGAGACCAAAACTGCACACAGTACTCCAGGTGCGGTCTCACCAGGGCCCGGTACAACTGCAGAAGGACCTCTTTGCTCCTACCGATCTCACGATCTTCCCAAAGACGTGCGGTTTTGTGGGTTAATTGTCCCTCTGTGAATCTATTGTGTAGGGAGTGAATGTGGACGTGGGATAACATAGAACTGGTTTGAATGGGTGATCGATGGTCGGCGCGGACTCGGTGGGCCGAAGGGCCTGTTTCTAGGCTGTATCTTTAAACTAAACTAAACTGTGTAGCCTAGGGCTCAGTCAGACTGCGTTCCTTTGGCAGGGTAAAAGATTGAAAGCTGATGCTCTGTTTGTGTGTGGGCTGGACTATTTAATTCCTGGTTGGACAATAACTCAGTCTGTGTACATTGAACAGAAATAGACCGATTAGATGCTTTAGTCCCAAAGTGCTGGAGTGACTCAGCAGGTCAGGCAGCATCTGTGGAGAACATGGATAGGTGACGTTTCACAGAGTGCTGGAGTAACTCAGCGGGTCAGGCAGCATCTGTGGGGAACATGGATAGGTGACGTTTCACAGAGTGCTGGAGTAACTCAGCGGGTCAGGCAGCATCTCTGGAGAAAATGAAGGCTTCCGACCCAAAATGTCACCTATCCATGTTCTCCACAGATGCTGCCTGACCCGCTGAGTTACTCCAGCACTCTGTGAAACGTCACCTATCCATGTTCTCCACAGATGCTGCCTGACCCGCTGAGTTACTCCAGCACTCTGTGAAACGTCACCTATCCATGTTCTCCACAGATGCTGCCTGACCCGCTGAGTTACTCCAGCACTCCGTGAAACGTCACCTATCCATGTTCTCCACAGATGCTGCCTGGCCCAGAGTTACTCCAGCATTTTGTGTCAATCGTCCATAGGAACCAGCACCTGCACTTCCTTCCTACACATACTACAGATTAGGTACAGATTACAGCATAATCAAGGACCAGTCTCACCCCGGCCACTCCCTCTTCTCCCCTCTCCCATCGGGCAAGAGGTACAGAAGTGTGAAAACGCACACCTCCAGATTCAGGGACAGTTTCTTCCTGGCTGTTATCAGGCAACTGAACCATCCTACCACAACCAGAGAGCAGTGCTGGACTACTATCTACCTCATTGGTGACCCTCGGACTATCTTTAATCGGACTTTACCTTGCACCAAACGCAATTCCCTTATCATGTATCTGCACGCTGTAAATGGCTCAATTGTAACCATGGATATTGTCTTGCATTGACTGGTTACCACGCTACAAAAGCTTTTCACGTGATAATAAACAAAACTCAACCAACATGCTTTATCAGATTGAAGATGTACCAACAAAATTATACCATTTAGACAGGTGTGGGCAGGAGAGAAATGTGGAAGAGTGTAGACACAAAGTGCTGGAGTCGCTCAGCGGGACAGGCAGCATCTCTGGAGAGAAGGGACGGGTGACGTTTCGGGCCGAGACCCTTCTTCAGACTTCAGATGTGGAAGAGTGGATCGGGACTGGCCGGGCATGGCTTTGTCTAAGTTGTGGTCCATCTGTGTTTTCAGACAAGCCCAGCAAAATGATCAACACGACTAGCAGCAGCAGCATCAGTCGGCCACGGTTCTTTGCTACCATGGAAATGACCTTCCATCGCGAGGCGGAGAAAAAAGTTTTCATTCCTGACAGCCACTCGGTAAGTCTGGACATCAGAGACGTCATTCGAGTCTCAACCCGTTGTCGTTTGGGTGAAGTAGCTGGTTGAACAGCTCCTTTATTTTCTTGCAAAATATTTGTATTCAGAACCAAAGATACTAGAGGAATAAGGTGGACCACTCCGTCAAAATCGCCTATACTGAAGTGTAGTTCGCAAAGAAGCGTAACGTCCGCCAGTTTAGTAGGCAACCAAAGATACTAGAGGAGCAAGATGGACCACTCCGTTGGTCCGCCATTTTAGATGAACAAGATGGACCACTCCATTGACATCGCCTATACTGAAGTGTAGTTCGCAAAGGGGCGGAACGTCCGCCATTTTAGTAGGCAACCAAAGATACTAGATGAAGCAGATGGACCACTCCGTTGACATCGCCTATACAGAAGTGTAGTTCGCAAAGGAGCGTAACGTCCGCCATTTTAGTAGGCAACCAAAGATACTAGAGGAACAAGATGGTCCACTCCATTGAAATCGCCTATACTGAAGTGTAGTACGCAAAGGGGCGGAACGTCCGCCATTTTAGTAGGCAAAACCCCCCGTTCGCGATGCCTCTCTCAGTGTAATCAGTGTTGTGGGGGAACAGTATGTGTGATGATACCATTAAAATGCAGAATATATCTCATCTATCAACTCACAGATCGTTGTTATTTTTCTTTTTAAATGTTTCTGCAAGTTTCTGCCGACTAAAATGGCCGCCGTGACGTACTACGGTTGTTAGGGTCGAGTGGTCTATCTTGCTCCTCTAGTATCTTTGTTCAGAACAGAGTTAAATGACATAGCAATGAACATGCGGACGTAGATTTTAAATAAATCAACACACAGATGAAAAGACACACTTTGATAAGAAACACTCAAATAATACACAAAGGAAAAATACAAGAATATACAGAAACATAAAGGAAATAGAAATAATTTTTTAAAATAGTAATACAAAATCCTGAGAATCCAACCACACCATCAGTCACACACCCCACCCTGGCTAATTAAGAATAAAGACTGCACCTACACACAACAGAACTGAACAAACCAGCCCTTAGTCCGGCTGAACCTGCAAATCTGTTACGTATGATAAAAAAGGTTGCCATTTGTGAAAAAATCTATCAGTACATCCCCTCAATGTATGTTTAACTTTCACAAGTTGAAGAAAAAGCACTGCATCTTTGAGCCACTGTGACACAGAGGGAGGGTTGGGAGATTTCCACTGCAGGAGTAGGCGACGTCTGGCTATTAAAGATGTAAAATTGATCATTTCCTTTTGCACAGAGTTTAATCGACCCGACTCACCTGGAGTCCCAAAGATGGCTGCCAATGGACAGGGCTGTACATGTACTCACATTATATTAAAGTAGCCGGGACAGAAATTATGTAATCGTGGACAAAGGAAAAACATATGGCTCAAATGACAGCGTGGGCCCGAACTTCTATCACGTTTATCCTCACCCCTCTGGATAAATTTCGGACAGACTTGATTTGGAAAAATGGACCCTGTGTATGACCTTAAACTGCATGAGTGCAAGACGTGACAGTACTTAGCCCACCCGCGACGTTATCCCACCACGCCTCAGTAAGCTGAAGCCCCAGCTCTCCCTCCCAAGCAGCCCTTGTTTGAGAGTTGGACTAAACCTCCCCATTCCTGGCAGCCACCCGGTAGGTCTGTACATCAGAGACGCCGTTCGGAGTGGAGACAGAGTCTGAACCCATTGAACAGCTCCTGTCACTCCACGAGACCTTAGACGAACCAAATGATCACCTAACCGGGGGGGAGAGCGGAACCTCTCTTCACCCTCCTGCTACACGTTACATGAAGTGGTAGTCACACAGTGTGGAAACAGGCCCTTCGGCCCTCAATGTCCGTGCCAGCCCTCAATGATTCCAAGTTAAACTCATCTCCTCTGCCTGCACGTGATCCACATGCCTCCATTCCACGCACATCCAGGTGCTTGTCTAAGAGCCACTATCGTATCGGCCTCCACCACCACCCCTGGCAACGTGTTCCAGGCACCCACCACCCTCTGTGTGTAAAAGAAACTTGCCCCGCACATCTTCTTTACACTTTGCCCCCTCTCATCTTAAAGCTGTGGCCTCTGGTTACAGAGTCATGCAGTACAGAAACACGTCCTTTGGCCCAACTGGTCCATGCCGACATTTGACGTTTTCATCCTGGGCGGTGACTTGAATACCCGACCTATGCTTCCAACTGACTCAAGCTGAGGGGGAGGCAATTTAGGATAGGGAGGAAAAGAAATGGGTTTTGGCCAGGTGCTCCAGTTTCCAACCAAACGCACTCCAAAGACGTACAGGTTTGTCGGCTAATTGGCTTCGGTAAAGATTGTAAATTGTCCCAAGTGTGTGTAGGGTGGTGTTAGCGTGTGGGGATCGCTGGTCGGCACGGACTCGGTGGGCCGAAGGGCCTGTTTCCGCGCTGTATCTCTAAACGGAACTAAATTCCAATGTCTCCCTGGCACTCCCGCCCCGTCCTATATTGCAGCCATTCTGCTTCCCCGAATGTTCTTCTTATATCCACCCACCGTACAATACAAAGGACTCCCTTCTTGTCCAAAGATAAAACCTCTCCCTCAGATCGTTCCCTGCGGCAAAAGCTGTTTAAAATGTCTCCGTGTGCTTCCTCTGTCTCTGACTATCCCAACTGTATCACACACTGTAGCTCACTGTAACACATTGTAGCGCACTATAGCGCACTGTAACACACTGGATACGCTTGTATACACTGGAATTTAGAAGGATGAGAGGGGGATCTTATCGAAACATAAGATTATTAAGGGGTTGGACACGCTAGAGGCAGGAAACATGTTCCCAATGTTGGGGGAGTCCAGAACCAGGGGCCACACAGTTTTAGAATAAGGGGTCGGCCATTTAGAACGGAGATGAGGAAAAACATTTTCAGCCAGAGAGTTGTGAATCTGTGGAATTCTCTGCCTCAGAAGGCAGTGGAGGCCAATTCTCTGAATGCATTCAAGAGAGAGCTAGATAGAGCTCTTAAGGATAGCGGAGTCAGGGGGTATGGGGAGAAGGCAGGAACGGGGTACTGATTGAGAATGATCAGCCATGATCACATTGAATGGCGGTGCGTACAGGCTCGAAGGGCCGAATGGCCTCCTCCTGCACCTATTGTCTATAACTCCAGCCTGCACAGCCAGCCATGGCAGATCCATACACCAGTCCCTCACACTCTCTCTCTCTCTCTCTCCCTCCCTCACTCATCTCCCTCCCTCACTCTTTCTGTATCTTTCTCTTGTCCTCTATCCACTTTTCCCCCTTTCTCTTTCTTTCTCCCTCCCTACTCTCTCTTTCACTCTCCATGCTCTCTCTCTTCGGCTGTCTCTCTCTCTCTCTTCCTCCTGACCTCTCTCTCTCTCTCTCTCCCTCCACTCTCTTTCTCTTCCTCCACTCTCTCTCTTCCTCCCGACCTCTTTCTCTTTCCCACCTCCATTCTCTGCACTCTCTTTTTCTGCTTCCTCTTTCACTCTCTCACTTCCTCCGTTTTCTCCCTCTCCCTCTTTTCCTTCCCCCTTTCTCCCCCTCTCTCACTCCCCCTTTCTCTCCCCTTTCCTCGGCTCCCTCTCTCACAGCTCTTTTGCCAATAGACAATACACAATAGACAATAGGTGCAGGAGGAGGCCATTCGGCCCTTCGAGCCTGTACGCACCGCCATTCAATGTGATCATGGCTGATCATTCACAATCAGTACCCCGTTCCTGCCTTCTCCCCATACCCCCTGACTCCGCTATCCTTAAGAGCTCTATCTAGCTCTCTCTTGAATGCATTCAGAGAATTGGCCTCCACTGCCTTCTGAGGCAGAGAATTCCACAGATTCACAACTCTCTGACTGAAAAAGTTTTTATTCATCTCAGTTCTAAATGGCCTACCACTTATTCTTAAACTGTGGCCCCTGGTTCTGGACTCCCCCAACATTGGGAACATGTTTCCTGCCTCTAACGTGTCCAACCCCTTAATAATCTTATACGTTATTAAATACGCTTGCCATTAAATACGCTTGACGTTCAGCTTTCAGGTGTCTAACGCTGCTATTTCTTTATGTCTGCAGACTCGGTTCAGTTTTCGGAAGCTCTGGGCCTTTACGGGTCCTGGGTTTCTGATGAGTATCGCTTACTTGGACCCCGGAAACATTGAATCTGACCTTCAGTCCGGAGCTGTGGCAGGGTTCAAGGTACGATCTTCACTCCTTTACAAAAGTCTCCCAGCCGTGTTAATACTTTCCGCTGATCCACAGTTGTGTATACCAAAAGAAAATCAACAATCTTAAAATTCACAATGACAATCACAATAATACTTTATTAGCCAAGGATGTTTTGCAACATACGAGGAACTTCATTTGCAGTACAGTCACCCCAATAAAAAGCAACAGGACGCACAAAATACATTTTAACATGAACATCCACCACAGTGACTCCTCCAAGGTATTTATTCACAAAATGCTGGAGTAACTCAGCGGGTCAGGCAGCATCTGTGGAGAACATGGATAGGTGACATTTCACAGAGTGCTGGAGTAACTCAGCGGGTCAGGCAGCATCTGTGGAGAACATGGATAGGTGACATTTCACAGAGTGCTGGAGTAACTCAGCGGGTCAGGCAGCATCTCAGGAGAGAAGGAATGGGTGACGTTTCGGGTCGAGGGCGTGCAGCTTAGGTTTACTAGGTTAATTCCCGGAATAGCGGGACTGTCATACGTTGAAAGACTGGAGCGACTAGGCTTGTATACACTGGAATTTAGAAGGATGAGAGGGGATCTTATCGAAACGTATAAGATTATTAAGGGGTTGGACACGTTAGAGACAGGAAACATGTTCCCAATGTTGGGGGAGTCCAGAACAAGGGGCCACAGTTTAAGAATAACGGGTAGGCCATTTAGAACGGAGATGAGGAAAAACTTTTTCAGTCAGTGAGTTGTGAATCTGTGGAATTCTCTGCCTCAGAAGGCAGTGGAGGCCAATTCTCTGAATGCATTCAAGAGAGAGCTAGATAGAGCTCTTAAGGATAGCGGAGTCAGGGGGTATGGGGGAGAAGGCAGGAACGGGGTACTGATTGAGAATGATCAGCCATGATCACATTGAATGGCGGTGCGTACAGGCTCGAAGGGCCGAATGGCCTCCTCCTGCACCTATTGTCTATTGTCTATTGTCGAGACCCTTCTTCAGACTGAAGACGGGTCTCGACCCGAAACGTCACCCATTCCTTCTCTCCAGAGATGTTGCCTGACCTGCTGAGTTACTCCAGCACTCTGTGAATAAATAAATACCTTCGATTTGTACCAGCATCTGCAGTTATTTTCTTACAGTGACTCCTCCACATTCCTCACTGTGATGGAAGGCGAACGAAAGTTCAATCTCTCCCCTTCTTTGCCCTCCAGTGGTCGGGGGCCACGAACCTTCCGTTGACGGGACGATCTTGGCTCCCGTAGCCGGCGGTCGGGCCTTCCTCGTCAGGGCGATCAAGCTCCTGCATCGGAGGGGGGGGGGGGGGGTCTCAGCTCCCCCACGCCGGGCGATCTACCCCGGGTCGGGACCAGTCGAACGCCGTGTGGCTTGGAGCTCCTGACCGGTCAACCAAAGTTCCACCAAAGACTGTACAACACCAGGAATTCTACCACCAGAATATATATATATGGCACCCTCTCCCCTTCCCTGTCCCCCCTCTACGAGGAATTGGCCCAACGGGTCCACTTGGTCTAGTATATTACTAAAAATCTCATCTTGTGTATATATGTATATATAGACAATAGACAATAGGTGCAGGAGGAGGCCATTCGGCCCTTCGAGCCAGCACCGCCATTCAATGTGATCATGGCCGATCATCCACAATCAGTACCCCGTTCCTGCCTTCTCCCCATACCCCCTGACTCCGCTATCCTTAAGAGCTCTATCTAGCTCTCTCTTGAATGCATTCAGAGAATTGGCCTCCACTGCCTTCTGAGGCAGAGAATTCCACAGGTTCACAACTCTCTGACTGAAAAAGTTTTTCCTCATCTCAGTTGTAAATGGCCTACCCCTTATTCTTCAAGGAATCCAAGGATTAATAGCAAGAGTGAGACACAGATTGATATTTCGGGGTGTGTACATGCGTTTGGGCACGGTGGCGCAGCGGGTAGAGCTGCTGCCTCACAGCGCCAGAGGCCCGGGTTTGATCCTGACCACGAGTACTGTCTGTGCGGAGTTTGCACGTTCTCCCCGTGACCTGCGTGGGTTTTCTCCGGGTGCTCCGGTTTCCTCCAAGGACGTGCGGGTTTGTAGGTTCATTGGCTTCGGTATAATTGCCGTCTCAATGAATGAATGAATGAATGAATAAGTTTATTGGCCAAGTATGTGCACATACAAGGAATGTGCCTCGGCGCTCCGCTCGCAAACGACAACGCAAACACACAGTTAACAATTCAGAATAAAGCAGAACCACTTCAAAACAGTAAGGGCACAACATTACGGTCTAAACACGTGGGTGAAAATAAACCACAGCAAAAAAAAGACGGCAGACTTGGGTTATTGTGTGTGGCTTGTACGTTCTCCCCGTGACCCGCGTGGGTTTTCTCCGGGTGCTCCGGTTTCCTCCCACGCTCCAAAGGACGTGCGGGTTTGTAGGTTAATTAGCCCCGAGTTCTGTAAATTGCCCCCTAGCGTGTAGAATGGAACGAGTGTAAGGGGGGGTCGCTGGTCGGTGCGGACTCGGTGGGCCGAAGGGCCTGTATCTCGAAACTAAAACGAAGCCTGCTGGATTTGACTCGCTTTTTCCTCTGTCATTTTACTTCAGATCCTCTGGGTTTTGCTGTTAGCCACCATCATCGGCCTCATGTTACAGAGGTTGTCGGCACGCCTCGGAGTCGTAAGTGGCATGCAGTTAGCTGAGGTCTGTCGCAGGCAGTATCCTAAGGTGAGTGCCATAGTTTAAAGCCTCTCCGTCAAACGTTCATGTACTTTTACATCCACTTCCATCTGTGTTAAGGGGGCAGAGATATTATAACTGGTGAGTGCCGGTGGTTCGTGAGTTCAAGAGAGAGCTAGATAGAGCTCTTAAAGATAGCTGAGTCAGGGGGTATGGGGGAGAGGGCAGGAACAGGGTACTGATTGAGAATGATCAGCCACGATCACATTGAATGGCGGTGCGTACAGGCTCGAAGGGCCGAATGGCCTCCTCCTGCACCTATTGTCTATTGTCTATTATTCATAAGTAATAGGAGCAGAATTAGGCCATTCGGCCCATCAACTCTACTCCGCCATTCAATCATGGCTGATCTATCTCTCCCCTCTCAACCCCACTCTCCTGCCTTCTCCCCATAACCCCTGATTAAGAATCAATCAATCTCCACCTTAAAGATATACACTGACTTGGCCTCCACAGCCGTCTGTGGCAATGAATTCCACAGATTCACCACCCTCTGACTAAAGAAATTCCTCCTCATCTCCTTCCTAAAGGAACGTCCTTTAATTCTGAGGCTGTGCCCTCTGGTCCCGGACTCTCCCACTAGTGGGAACATCCTCTCCACATCCACTCTATCCAGGCCGCTCACTGGAGGTGCTTCAAGAAACAACTGGGGGAAATATGTTGAGTAGATAGAGAAAATGCACCGATGAGCCAAAACATTATGGCCACCTGCCTAATATGCTGTTGGTCCTCCGTGTGCAGCCCCATACGCAGCAGGGTGCGATGCACTGTGTATTGTGACACATTCCTCCCGTGACCACCATTAACATTCTCTGTGACTTGTGCCACAGTCGACCTTCTGTCGGTTCGGACCAGACGGGACAGCCTTCGTTGCCCTCGCGCATCGATGAGCCTTGGGCGCCCAACACCCTGCCTGTCGCCGGTTTGTGGTTTGTCCCTCCTCGGACCACTGTCGGTCGGTACTCACCACTGCTGACCGGGAGCACCCCACAATCCTTGCCGTTTCAGAAATGCTCTGACCCAGTCGTCTGGCCATAACAATTTGGCCCTTGCCAAAGTCGCTCAATTCTTTACTCCTGCCCATTTCTCCTGCATCCAACACGTCAACCTCAAGAACTGACTGTTCACCTGCTGCCTAATATATCCCACCCCTTGACAGGTGCCATTGTAACAAGATAATCAATGTTATTCACTTCGCCTATCAGTGGTCATAATGTTTTGGCTGATCTGTGTATATAGAGGAGAGAGTTGGGAGCAAGTTCATAAGTTCCTTTGTCCCGCCCCCCTGACATCAGTCTGAAGAAGGGTCTCGACCCGAAACGTCACCCATTCCTTCTCTCCTGAGATGCTGCCTGACCTGCTGAGTTACTCCAGCATTTTGTGAAATAAATACCTTCGGGGAAAATAGAGAGTAAGTTATCTTTGTTACGAAAATGAAAGGGATAAATGATAAATGATAAATGAGGATTATTGGTTGAAATTCTTTTCTGCACCAGCACCATGGGTCTTGGAGCGGCCATGTTTAAGGTCCACTTTGGGAGGTTTGAGTTCACCCTGATTGTGCTGACGCTGTGTCTTTGAACGTCTTTGCTGTCCTTCCCTTGAGAGGTTTACTCATCTGTATCAGACCATCAGGCAGTGCTGGCTCGGGACTAATGCTTGTCACCTCTTGTTACTACTCCAGTTCCCTCGGATTGCTCTATGGCTGATGGTGGAACTGGCGATCATCGGCTCGGACATGCAGGAGGTGATCGGGTCGGCCATCGCTCTGAACTTGCTGTCTGCTGGGAGGTAGAGTACAGCCTCTTCAGGTTCACTTGGACTGCATTTCAGTTGGCACTGCACGGTGGCGCAGCGGGTAGAGCTGCTGCCTCACAGCGCCGGAGACCCGGGTTCCATCCTGACTGCGGGCGCTGTCTGCACGGTGTTTGTACGTTCTCCCCGTGACCTGCGTGGGTTTCCTCCGGGTGCTCCGGTTTCCATCCACATTCCAAAGACGTACAGGTTTGTAGGTTAATTGGCTTCGGTTAAAAAAATTGTAAATTGTCCCAAGTTAGGAACAGGGGACGTACAACGAGATCTGGGTGTCCTAGTGCATCAGTCACTGAAAGGAAGCATGCAGGTACAGCAGGCAGTGAAGAAAGCCAATGGAATTGTTGGCCTTCATAACAAGAGGAGTTGAGTGTAGGAGCAAAGAGGTCCTTCTGCAGTTGTACCGGGCCCTAGTGAGACCGCACCTGGAGTACTGTGTGCAGTTTTGGTCTCCAACTTTGAGGAAGGATATTCTTGCTATTGAGGGCGTGCAGCGTAGGTTCACTAGGTTAATTCCCGGAATGGCGGGACTGTCATATGTTGAAAGACTGGAGCGACTAGGCTTGTATACGCTGGAATTTAGAAGGATGAGAGGAGATCTTATCGAAACGTATAAGATTATTAAGGGGTTGGACACGTTAGAGGCAGGAAACATGTTCCCAATGTTGGGGGAGTCCAGAACCAGGGGCCACAGTTTAAGAATAAGGGGTAGGCCATTTAGAACTGAGATGAGGAAAAACTTTTTCAGTCAGAGAGTTGTGAATCTGTGGAATTCTCTGCCTCAGAAGGCAGTGGAGGCCAATTCTCTAAATGCATTCAAGAGAGAGCTGGATAGAGCTCTTAAGGATAGCGGAGTCAGGGGGTATGGGGAGAAGGCAGGAACGGGGTACTGATTGAGAATGATCAGCCATGATCGCATTGAATGGCGGTGCGTGCAGGCTCGAAGGGCCGAATGACCTCCTCCTGCACCTATTGTCTATTGTCTATTGTGTGTAGGATAGTGCTAGTGTGCGGGGTGATCGCTGGTCTGCGTGGACTCGGTGGGCCGAAGGGCCTGTTTCCACACTGTATCTCTAAAGACTAAAGTCTAACGTAGTGTCGGAAGGAACTGCAGATGCTGGTCTACACCGAAGATTGACACAAAATGCTGGAGTAACTCAACGGCAAAGATACTAGAGGAGCAAGATAGACCACTCGACCCTAACAACCAAAGATACTAGAGGAGCAAGATAGACCACTCGACCCTAACAACCAAAGATACTGGAGGAGCAAGATAGACCACTCGACCCTAACAACCAAAGATACTAGAGGAGCAAGATAGACCACTCGACCCTAACAACCAAAGATACTAGAGGAGCAAGATAGACCACTCGACCCTAACAACCAAAGATACTAGAGGAGCAAGATAGACCACTCGACCCTAACAACCAAAGATACTAGAGGAGCAAGATAGACCACTCGACCCTAACAACCAAAGATACTAGAGGAGCAAGATAGACCACTCGACCCTAACAACCAAAGATACTAGAGGAGCAAGATAGACCACTCGACCCTAACAACCAAAGATACTAGAGGAGAAAGATAGACCACTCGACCCTAACAACCAAAGATACTAGAGGAGCAAGATAGACCACTCGACCCTAACAACCAAAGATACTAGAGGAGCAAGATAGACCACTCGACCCTAACAACCAAAGATACTAGAGGAGCAAGATAGACCACTCGACCCTAACAACCAAAGATACTAGAGGAGCAAGATAGACCACTCGACCCTAACAACCAAAGATACTAGAGGAGCAAGATAGACCACTCGACCCTAACAACCAAAGATACTAGAGGAGCAAGATGGACCACTCGACCCTAAAAACCGTAGTACGTCACGGCGGCCATTTTAGTAGGCAGAAACTTGCAGAAACATTTTAAAAGAAAAATAACAAAAATCTGTGAGTTGATAGATGAGATATATATTGCATTTTAATGGTATCATCACACATACTGTTCCCCCAAAACACTGATTACACTGCGAGAGGCAGAGCGAACGGCGGGTTTTGCTTACTAAAATAGCGGACGTTCCGCTCCTTCGCGTACTACACTTCAGTATCGGCGATTTTAACGGAGTGGTCCATCTTGCTCCTCTAGTATCTTTGGTTGCCTACTAAAATGGCGGACGTTACGCTCCTTTGCGGACTACACTTCAGTATAGGCGATTTCAACGGAGTGGTCCATCTTGCTCCTCTAGTATCTTTGCTGAGCGGGTCAGGCAGCATCTCGGGAGAGAAGGAATGGGCGACGTTTCGGGTCGAGACCCTTCTTCAGACACATTTTTTGTCACAGCTACCGAGGTACAGTGAACAGCTTTTGTTGCGTGCTAACCAGTCAGCGGAGAGACAACACATGATCACATTCAAGCCATTCATAGTGTTTCCATACATGGGAGGGTGAGTTCTACAAAGCGTTTCCACTTCTTCACTAAAGTGGGCAAGAGATTCATGAAAGAACATGACATTGCCCCAGGCAAGATTAAGATTCAGTATCTGGAAAAGACAGACGAAGATGGCAGATTGTTTGGAGATACAGCGCGGAAACAGGCCCTTTCGGCCCACCGTGCCCGCGCCGACCAGCGATCCCCGCGCACTAACACTGTCCTACACCCACTAGGGACAATTTTTACATTTGCCAAGCCAATTAACCTACAAACCCACACGTCTTTGGAGTGTGGGAGGAAACCGAAGATCTCGGAGAAAACCCACGCAGGTCACGGGGAGAACGTACAAACTCCGTACAGACGGCACCCGTAGTCGGGATCGAACCTGAGTCTCAGGCGCTGCATTCGCTGTAAGGCAGCAACTCTACCGCTGCGCCACCGAGTCGCCACTCAGTCTTGTAACTGAGGCAAAATCTGGTCCAGTGGGATGGTCTGTAACTGGGGGACAGTGGGAGCCATTGTACGGTTGGAGAGAGTCGGTTCATGAGGGGGAATTATACACAGTGGGATAATTTACTACTGTGGACAGCATATTACAATGGCAGCCTACAGTGGAGACTGTGTGGCTGGGAGACTGTACATGCGTTAGGACATATATAGGACATGCGTTAGGGCCGTATAGGGCGGTCATGGTGGCGCAGCGGTAGAGTTGCTGCCTTACAGCGAATGCAGCGCCGGAGACCCGGGTTCCATCCCGACCGCGGGCGCTGTTTGTACGGCAAATCTAAATCTTGTATCTCTAAATCTAAAAAGAAAAAATCTAATTCAAAGCTTCAAGCACAGTTACCGCAGATGCCATTCGGTTTTAGTGTGGCAATCTGAATCTGTGGTACATGACCATGAAAGACACAGAGTGCTGGAGTAACTCAGCGGGTCAGGCAGCATCTGTGGAGAACATGGATAGGTGACGCTTCGGGATGGGACCCTTCTTCAGCAAGTTTCCTCTCTGCACCCCCCCCCCCCCCCCCCCCCCCCCCAATGGCTGCATTTCTGCAAGGTTTGACTGCATTGCCGTAAGGCAACACTGTTATGAGACTGCATTACAGTGAGACTTTGCTGCAAAATTGCATTGCTGGCAGACTATTACTACAAGATTGCATTATTATTACTGTAAGGCTGTACTGCTGCAAAAACTGCATGGGACGACATTGATGCAATGCTATATTGCTACATGAATATTGTAAACAAGGCTTCGGTGCTGCATAGCTATTGCTGCAAGACTGTTGCTCCGTGACACTGTGTAAGACTCCTGTTGCAATACTGAATTGGCGCAGGTGTATAATAACAAGCTGCCTTGTTGCAAGATTATTACTGCATTGATGTACGAATGCATGGTGGTAACTGCAAAACTGCATTGCTCTGTGACGATCGCGCTGCAGCACTGCTGAGAGATTGCTTTGCCAGGAGAACATTACGGCTGCAAGATGGCGCTGTTGCAAGACAATTTCTGCATGGCTGCATTACTGCAAGAAAATTGCTGCATTGCAATTGCTGTGAGCGTGGATTGCTGCAGGGTCTGTGTACTGGAGACCCTTGGACTATCTTTTATCGGACTTTACGGGACTTTACCTTGCACTGAACGCTGTTCCCTTATCATGCATCTGTACACTGTGGACGGCTCGATTGTAATCAAATATTGTCTTTCCGCTGACTGGTTGGCACGCAACAAAAAAGCTTTTCACTGTAGATTTTCTAGATTTTAGATTTAGATTTAGAGATACAGCGCGGAAACAGGCCCTTCGGCCCACCGAGTCCGCACCGCCCAGCGATCCCCGCACACACTAACACTCTCCTACACCCACTAGGGACAATTTTTACATTTACCCAGTCAATTAACCTACAAACCTGCGCGTCTTTGGAGAGTGGGAGGAAACCGAAGATCTCGGAGAAAACCCACGCAGGTCACGGGGGGAACGTACAAACTCCGTACAGACGGCGCCCGTAGTCAGGATGGAACCCGGGTCTCCGGCGCTGCATTCGCTGTAAGGCAGCAACTCTACCGCTGCGCTACCGTGCCGCCCTAAGCTTCTTGCGAAGTTACACTTTGCAGCTGATCTTGTCGCAGTGTTGGCGGAGGTTAGCATCCTGAGCCATTGATGGTTGGACAGTTCGACTAACCACCTGCTCTCTCTGTGTTTAGGATTCCGCTCTGGGGCGGAGTAATTATAACTATTGCAGACACGTTTTTATTCCTCTTCTTGGATAAATATGGTAAGTTTGACATTATTCGTATGAGTTTACCAAAAGGTGTGTGCAGTGTATGCGATTTTGGTGTTGAACAATTATTGCTTTAAGGACTTTGTCATATGATTAACTGCCTTCTGGGCAGCAACATTGTGGACAAAAGGTTCCAGAGGAAGTCCCTGAATAAACTACGCACATACACTAGAGTTTGAGCTCTTATTCACAAAATGCTGGAGTAACTCAGCAGGTCGGGCAGCATCTCGGGAGAGAAGGAATGGGTGACGTTTCGGGTCGAGACCCTTCTTCAGACTGATGTCAGGGGAGGGGGCGGGACAAAGGAAGGATATAGGTGGAGACAGGAAGATAGAGGGAGAACTGGGAAGGGGGAGGGGAAGAGAGGGACAGAGGAACTATCTAAAGTTGGGGAAGTCAATGTTCATACCGCTGGGCTGCAAGCTGCCCAGGCGAAATATGAGGCACCAATTTGCGGTGGGCCCCACTATGGCACTGGAGGAGGCCCATGACAGAAAGGTCAGACTGGGAGTGGGAGGGTGAGTTGAAGTGCTCAGCCACCGGGAGATCAGGTTGGTTAAGGCGGACTGAGCGAAGGTGTTGAGTGGAGTGTTGGACTTGACAATGGACTTTAATGGACATTACCAGTTAACCCACAAACCCGCACGTCTTTGGGGTGTTGGAGGAAACCGGAGCACCCGGAGGAAACCCACGCAGGTCACGGGGAGAACGTGCAAACTCCGTACAGACAGTGCCCGTCGTCAGGATGGAACCCGGGTCTCTGGCGCTGTGAGGCGGCAACTCTACCGCTGTGCCACCGTGGAGAAGATAGTGGCTTGTTTAGGTCCAAGAATGGATGAAAGTTGGAAGTTCAATGGCAGCCGGTTCAAACGGAAGACGAACCCCAGGAGTGACGTCGAGCTCCAGTTGTGAATGGTCTTCACCGGTCACTGCATGAGACTTGGTCCCAACCTACTGCAGGGCAGACCAAACCTTATGTACTACGGAAGGAAGAGGAACCGTGAGTTTGTGGAAACATTGGCAAAAGTTCCCCAGTCTGTGCGACATCTCAGTAGTGTATCCTTTTCCCCCACATTATGACTCAAACAATGCGCTAAAACCTGCTTGTAATGCTTCAAGCTCTGCAGTATCTATATCCTAAAACTCTCGTTTGTTTGGTTGTTTGTTTGTTCCTGAACTACAGCCAAAGCGGTACACGATAGCGCGACAGTTTTCGGCCCACCTTACTCACCGTCGTCCCTTTGGTGCTAATGGAAGAAGTTTCATTGAAATCGGTGTTATATTTTTAAAGTTATTCACATTTTAAAGTTTAAATCTATCTCCTAGGGAGGGAGGGGAGGGGGGGAGAGAGGAGGGAGAGGGGGGAAGGCGAAGTGAGACTGGGGGGGAGAGGGGAGGGGGGGTAAGGGTGGGGGGAGGAGAGGGAGGGAGGGGGGAGGGGGGAGGGGGGAGGGGGGAGGGGGAGGGGAGGGGAGGGTGCTGCACCAATGCAGGAGAGGTTTGGGCCCAACGGGTCCACTTGGTCTAGTATAACGTAAAAACAGAAAATGCTGGAAGCACTCAGCATGTCAGGCAGCATCTGTGGGGGGGGGGGGGGGGGAGAGGGAGAAAGAGAGTGAGAGTGAAAGAAAGAGTGAGAGTGAAAGAAAGAGAGAGAGAGTGAAAGAAAGAGAGAGAGAGTGAAAGAAATAACGTGAGAGTGAAAGAAAGAGAGTGAGAGTGAAAGAAAGAGAGTGAGAGTGAAAGAAAGAGAGTGAGAGTGAAAGAAAGAGAGAGTGAAAGAAAGAGAGTGAGAGTGAAAGAAAGAGAGTGAGAGTGAAAGAAAGAGAGAGTGAAAGAAAGAGTGAGAGTGAAAGAAAGAGAGTGAAAGAAAGAGAGAGAGAGTGAAAGAAAGAGAGAGAGAGTGAAAGAAATAACGTGAGAGTGAAAGAAAGAGAGTGAGAGTGAAAGAAAGAGAGAGTGAAAGAAAGAGAGTGAGAGTGAAAGAAAGAGAGTGAGAGTGAAAGAAAGAGAGTGAGAGTGAAAGAAAGAGAGTGAGAGCGAAAGAAAGAGAGTGAGAGTGAAAGAAAGAGAGAGTGAAAGAAAGAGAGTGAAAGAAATAGAGTGAGAGTGAAAGAAAGAGAGTGAGAGTGAAAGAAAGAGAGAGTGAAAGAAAGAGAGTGAAAGAAAGAGAGTGAGAGTGAAAGAAAGAGAGTGAAAGAAAGAGAGTGAGAGTGAAAGAAAGAGAGTGAGAGTGAAAGAAAGAGAGTGAGAGTGAAAGAAAGAGAGTGAAAGAAAGAGAGTGAGAGTGAAAGAAAGAGAGTGAGAGTGAAAGAAGAGTGTGAGAGTGAAAGAAAGAGTGTGAGAGTGAAAGAAATAGAGTGAGAGTGAAAGAACGAGAGTGAGAGTGAAAGAAAGAGAGTGAGAGTGAAAGAAAGAGAGTGAGAGTGAAAGAAAGAGAGTGAGAGCGAAAGAAAGAGAGTGAGAGTGAAAGAAAGAGAGTGAGAGTGAAAGAAAGAGAGTGAGAGTGAAAGAAAGAGTGTGAGAGTGAAAGAAAGAGAGTGAGAGTGAAAGAAAGAGTGTGAGAGTGAAAGAAAGAGAGTGAGAGTGAAAGAAATAGAGTGAGAGTGAAAGAACGAGAGTGAGAGTGAAAGAAAGAGAGTGAGAGTGAAAGAAAGAACGTGAAAGAAAGAGAGTGAGAGTGAAAGAAAGAGCATGAAAAAGAGAAAGAGAGGGAGAGGGAGAAAGAGAGAGAATGAGAGAAAGAGCGATAGATGGAGAGAGAAAGAGAGTGAGAGAAAATAAACACGAGGAACTGCAGATGCTTGAGTTTGAAGAAGGGTCCTGACCACTTCATTCCCATGTTCTGCCCTCGGAGAGTGTAGGAGCCATTGATGTATATACCGGGGCGTGTGTCTCCGCTTACTGACGTCAATCACAATCTCCTTTGTCTTGCTGACATTGCGGGAGAGGTTGTTGTTTTGGCACCAGGTTATGAGGTTCTCAATCTCCTCTCTGCACTCTGCCCCATCATTATTTGTCGTCCGCAAAGGACCCTATGAAATCCTGGCAGAACAATCAATGATTCCACGTGTCAGAGAGATGGGGCGGTGAGGGGGGGGGGTGGGGGGGAATGGAGAGGTGAAGGCAAAGCCAAGAGATTGGAAAAGGTAGAGAGAGTGAACGAGGTTGGGTTGTGACGGCAAATTGGGTGCGGACATGGTGGGCCAGCGGGTAGAGCTGCTGCCTCACAGCGCCAGAGACCCGGGTTCCATCCCGACTACGGGTGCTGTCCGTACGGAGTTTGTACGCTCTCCCCGTGACCTCTCAGTTTCCTCCCACACTCCAAAGACGTACAGGTTTGTAGGATGTCGAAAGGAACTGCAGATGCTGGTTTACACCGAGGATAGACACAAATGCCGGAGTAACTCAGCGGGACGGGCCGCATCTCTGGAGAGAAGGAATGGGTGACGTTTCGGGTCGAAAGTAGTCTCGATCCGAAACGTCACCCGTTCCTTCTCTCCAGAGATGCTGCCTGTCCCGCTAAGTTACTCCAGCACTTTGTGTCGACCTTCAGTGTAAACCAGCATCTGCAGTTCCTTCCAGCACACAACATTCTCGCCGTAGAGGGAGTACAGAGAAGGTTCACCAGATTGATCCTTGGGATGGCAGGACTTTCATATGAAGAAAGACTGGATAGACTCGGCTTGTACTCGCTGGAATTTAGAAGACTGAGGGGGGATCTTATAGAAACTTACAAAATTCTTAAGGGGATCTTATTGAAACATATAAGATAATTAGGGGATTGGACACATTAGAGGCAGGAAACATGTTCCCAATGTTGGGGGAGTCCAGAACAAGGGGCCACAGTTTAAGAATAAGGGGTAGGCCATTTAGAACGGAGATGAGGAAGAACTTTTTCAGTCAGAGAGTGGTGAAGGTGTGGAATTCTCTGCCTCAGAAGGCAGTGGAGGCCAGTTCGTTGGATGCTTTCGAGAGAGAGCTGGATAGAGCTCTTAAGGATAGCAGAGTAGGGAGTATGGGGAGAAGGCAGGAACGGGGTACTGATTGAGAGTGATCAGCCATGATCGCATTGAATGGCGGTGCTGGCTCGAAGGGCTGAATGGCCTACTCCTGCATCTATTGTCTATTGTCTATTGTCTATTGGAGAGGCTAGATGCGGGAAGATAGTTCCCGATGTTGGGGAAGTCCAGAACAAGGGGTCACAGCTTAAGGATAAGGGGGAAGTCTTTTAGGACCGAGACGAGAAAACATTTCATCACACAGAGAGTGGTGAGTCTGTGGAATTCTCTGCCACAGAAGGTAGTTGAGGCCAGTTCATTGGCTATATTTAAGAGGGAGTTAGATGTGGCCCTTGTGGCTAAAGGGATCAGGGGGTATGGAGAGAAGGCAGGTACAGGATACTGAGTTGGATGATCAGCCATGATCAGATTGAATGGCGGTGCGTACAGGCTCGAAGGGCCGAATGGCCTACTCCTGCACCTATTTTCTATGTTTCTATGTTTCTAAGTATCTATCCGTGTCTGTGTCTATCTCTGGTTTGTAGGTTAATTGGCTTCGGCAAAATTATAAATCGTTCCTAGTGTGTGTGTAGGATAGCGTTTGTGTGTGTTGTGTGTTGGTCGGCGTGGACTCGGTGGGCCGAAGGGCCTGTTTCCCAGCTGTGTCTCTGAACGAAACGTAACTAAATCTGCCTAAGATACAATGCCTGCTTCTAACTTCTCAACCAAATGTCAACGCCTCTGGCGTGCACGGGTTACTGATTGTGGATGATCAGCCATGATCACAGTGAATGGCGGTGCTGGCTCGAAGGGACAAAATGGCCGCCTCCTGCACCTATTGTCTATTGTCTATTAATGGTCAACACTGGCTTTGAGCCAGCGGTGCAGGATCGAAGGGCCAAATGGTCTCCTCCTGCACCTATTTTCCAGTGTTCATTGTCCTTATTCAGATCTGTCCTGATTACAGTGTACCTGCTGCTTTATTTCTCTGCAGGTCTGAGAAAGCTGGAAGCTTTGTTTGGATTTCTCATCGCCGTTATGGCTGTCACCTTTGGTTATGAGGTAAGATCAAGCAAATTTGGCTTCTTTGGTCTGAATTTGTTCAATTTATACCCCTGTGTTTGCTTCACTATTTATTCGTTCTTTTTTTCTGGGATCTGAGCATCACCGGCAAGATCACCCATCACCCGATTTCGTTTAGTTTAGAGATACGGCGCGGAAACAGGCCCTTCGGCCCACCGAGTCCGCGCCGACCAGCGATCCCCGCACACACTAACACCACCCTACACACACGCGGGACAATTTTTACATTTGCTCCAAGCCAATTAGTCTACAAACCGGCACGTCTTGAACGGGTGGGAGGAGACCGGGGAAAACCCACGCAGGTCACGGGCAGAACGTACAAACTCCGTGCAGACAGCGCCCGTAGTCGGGGTGGAACCCGGGTCTCCGGCGCTGCAAGCGCTGAAAGGCAGCAACCCTACCGCCACGCCACCGTGCCGCCATGAACTTTCTATCATCAAATACGAGTTGCAAAGTAAATAAGTCAATGGGAAATCAATAAAGATTTTTTATTTGGTGAGGTGTAAAACGATGCATCTGCCGGGAATCGAATCCGGGCCTCCCACGTGGCAGGCGGGAATTCTACCACTCAACCACCCATGCCGCTATTGCCCTTGAGATGGTGGGGGTGAGCCGCCATCTTGAATCGCTGCAGTCCTTCTGGTGAAGGTTGTCCCACGGTGCTGCTGGGGAGGGAGTTACAGGGTTTAGACCAAAGATAATAGAGGAGCACGATGGACCACTCGACCCTGAAAACCGTTGTACGTCACGGTGGCCATTTTAGTCGGCAGAAACTTGCAGAAACATTTTAAAAGAAAAATAACCAAAATCTGTGAATTGGTAGATGAGATATATTCTGCATTTTTATGGTATCATCACACATACTGTTCCCCCAAAACACTGATTACACTGCGAGAGGCAGAGTAGGTTTTGCCTACTAAAATGGCGGACGTTACGTACTACCCTTCAGTATAGGCGATTTCAACGGAGTGGTCCATCTTGCTCTTCTAGTATCTTTGGTTGCCTACTAAAATGGCGGACGTTACGCTCCTTTGCGTGCTACACTTCAGTATAGGCGATTTCAACGGAGTGGTCCATCTTGCTCCTCTAGTATCTTTGGTTTAGACCCAGTGACGATGAAGGAGCGGGTGATGCCTTTCCAGGTGTGCAACTCCCAGGGGAACCTGCAGGTGGTGGTGTTCCGTTGTCCTTGGTGGCAGAGGTTGGGACAAGGAATTGAACCGTGTTTTCGGGCTTGGGCATGCTTTTATTTTGTTGCATTTCCTTTCGTAATATTTCCGAACCTGATTGAATTGCAGCTTTTTGGGTTCAGGCACAGGGTTAAGGTGAAAGGGGGGAGATTTGAGAGGGATCTCGGGGGCAACCTTGTCACTCAGAGGTTAGCCTGCATCTGGAATGAGTTGCCAGAGGAACCTATAGAGGCAAATACAATTAGAGCTTTCAAAAGACTTTAGACGTAGAGATACAGGGCTGAATCAGACCCTTCGGCCCACCGAGTCTGTGCTGACCAGTAGGTTAGTGTGCACTAACCTACACACAACAGGGACAATTTTACAACTTAATGAAGCCAATGAACCTGTACGTCTTTGGAGTGTGGATAGAAACGGGTACATCCAGAGAAAATCCACGTTTTGTACATTTGGACAGATATATGAATGCCAAGGGTTTACGGTGATATGGGCCAAATGCAAGCCCAGTATGCCAAAGACAATTTACAATTTTACCAAAGCCAATTGACCTACAAAACCTGTAGGTCAATTGGCTTTGGTAAAATTGTAAATTGTACCTTGTGTATAGGATTGTCAAGTCAAGTCAAGTCAATTTTATTTGTATTGCACATTTAAACACGACCCACGTTGACCAAAGTGCTGTACATCAGTTCAGGTACTAAGAAACGAACATACAATGGCATACAAACATAACAGCACATACATAAACAGTTCACAGCGCCCCCTCAGAGGGCCTCAAACGCCAGGGAGTAGAAGTAGGTTTTGAGCCTGGACTTAAAGGAGTCGATGGAGGGGGCAGTTGTGATGGGGAGAGGGATGCTGTTCCACAGTCTAGGAGCTGCAACCGAAAAAGCGCGGTCACCCCTGAGCTTAAGCCTAGACCGCGGGATAGTGAGTAGCCCCAAGTCGGCCGACCTGAGGGACCTGGAGATAGAGAGGTGGGTTAGAAGATTTTTGATATGAGGGGGGGGCAAGCACGTTTTCGGGCTTTGTATGTGAATAGGAGGAGCTTGAAGTTGATTCTGTACCGTACAGGGAGCCAGTGGAGAGGGGCCAGAATCGGGGTGATGTGGTCCCTTTTACGGGTACCCGTCAGGAGTCTCGCTGCGGCGTTTTGGACCAATTGCAGGCGGGACAGGGATGATTGGCTGATCCCAGTGTGCAGGGAGTTGCAGTGGTCTAGGCGGGAGGAGATGAATGCGCGGATGATTCTTTCAACGTCGTCAAATTGGAGGAATGGTTTGATAATTGGAGGAATAGTGCTAGCATACGGGTCGGCGCGGACTCGGTGGGCCGAAGGGCCTGTTTCCGCGATGCACCTCTATCCCTGAAAAGTTTTAAAAGTGAAAATGGGCCGCGAGAATCTTTGTTCGCGTTATGCAGGTCAGACTGCACGGATGGAGAGGGAAGAACTGAATGGAAAGATGCTGATCCTCAAGCTTGCATTGGCCCCCAATTGGCCGCCGATAGTGGGACAGGGAATTAAAATGGCAGCACCAGTCCTTCAGACTGAGCACAGGCCCTCTCCACAATGTGGGCACCCAATCTGTAGAGGAGGCCACGTTGTGAGCATTGAGTGCAGAGGGCAAAGTCTTTTGATGCTCATTTAACGCACTCTCGTGTCGCAAGCCGTACCATTCCTCGTCTCTCAGACGGTGTCCCTGTGTTCTTTGCCCCTGCAGTACGTGACTGTGAAGCCAGACCAGAAGCAGCTACTGAGGGGGATGTTTGTGCCCAGCTGTGATGGCTGCGGAAGCCAACAGCTTCAGCAGGCGGTTGGCATCGTCGGCGCTGTGATCATGCCCCACAACATCTACCTGTACTCGGCACTGGTCAGAGTAAGTACTCAACTTCACCAGCGATCACGGAGCAGTATTATCGAAACATAGAAACTGGTGTGTCTGAACAGAACATTGATGCTGAAGAAGGGTCTCGACCCAAAATGTCACCCGTTCCTTCTATCCGGAGATGCTGCCTGTCCTGCTGAGTTCCTCCAGCAATTTGTATCTACGCTGCCTGACCCGCTGAGTTTCTCCAGCATTTTGTGTCTATAACATTGATGCTGACCTACATCTATCTTCCAAGTGATTTTAGAGCATTGATGGGTAACGTTTGTTGCACATTCCCTTGTTTTAAACATCGTCTTGGGCTGGTTTTAACTGAGACATATTCTCACGCATTGGAAGTGTGAATGACTCTTATTGGTCTCAATTTCAGCCTCGGGGGAACTGTGACTTCTGGGACTTGTTTAAAAGCGACTGGTCTAACGCTCACTGAGAATATGGCAGCATCAGTGGCCATTTGCCCACCGAGTCCGCGCCGACCAGCGATCCCCGCACACTAACACTATCCTACACACACAAGGGACAATTTACAATTTTTACCAAAGCCAATTAACCTACAAACCTGCACGCCTTTGGAGTGTGGGAGGAAACCGGAGCATCCGGAGAAAACCCACATGGTCACAGGGAGAACGTACAAACTCCGTACAGGCAGCACCCGTAGTCAAGATCGAACCCGGGTCTCTGGCGCTGTGAGGCAGCAACCGTGCTGTCACCTATCCATGTTCCCCACAGATGCTGCCTGACCCGCTGAGTTACTCCAGCACTCTGTGAAACGTCACCTATCCATGTTCTCCAGAGATGCTGCCTGACCCGCTGAGTTACTCCAGCACTCTGTGAAACGTCACCTATCCATGTTCCTCAGAGATGCTGCCAGACCCGCTGAGTTACTCCAGAACGTTGTGTTCTTTTAGCTCCAGAACTGGTCTGACTCAGCAATATCAGGCAAAGGTCATTTTCGGAATGATTGCCTGACCCTGCCAGTTTTAGCTCCTAGCTGACCTGATATCCAAACCTTGCTCCAACAGAACACATAAATAAAATGGCTCCCAGAACTTACAGCAGGGAATGTCCTGATAGGTATCCCTCAGTTGTCCGAGGAAATACAATTCAAACCGATTACACAAAAACACTTGAAAATGGGAGTAGGAACAAGCCTGCCTCACCATTCTCCCGGTGGCCGAGCACTTCAACTCCCCCTCCCACTCCCAGTCTGACCTTTCTGTCATGGGCCTCCTCCAGTGCCATAGTGAGGCCCACTGGAAATTGGACGAACAGCACCTCATATTTCGCTTGGGCAGCTTGCAGCCCAGCGGTATGAACATTGACTTCTCCAACTTTAGATAGTTCCTCTGTCCCTCTCTTCCCCTCCCCCTTCCCAGATCTCCCTCTATCTTCCTGTCTCCACCTATATCCTTCCTTTGTCCCGCCCCCCCTGACATCAGTCTGAAGAAGGGTCTCGACCCGAAACGTCACCCATTCCTTCTCTCCTGAGATGCTGCCTGACCCGCTGAGTTACTCCAGCATTTTGTGAATAAATGCCTCACCATTCAATATCAGCGAGGTTGATCTGTGCTCGCCTCAACCCCTGCGCCAGTTCTCCAAACCTTTCAAGTCCTTGATCTTTCATATATTTATCCACTGTAAATGCTTCACATGATTGCAGCCTCCGCCACCAACCAAGGCAAAGAATTCCAGAGCTTAATCTCCCATTTCCTATTTGTGGGGACTTGCTGTTCTACCACTGACCTCCTGCCTGCCAAAACAAAAGTCCGTTTGCACGTCAGGTTGTTTCTTACTGAAGCTTTCTTTGTGTGCAGGTCACACGCTGAAGGGGGCAAAAGTGGGGAGGGTCGCGTTCACTGTGGGATGAACTGGAGCTAATGCAGCCTCTCCCCTCTCAGTCCAGAGAAGTGAACCGAGCAAATAAGAAGGAAGTGGATCAAGCCAATCGTTACTTCTTCATCGAAGCCTGCTTGGCTTTGTTTCTGTCTTTCCTCATTAACGTCTTTGTGGTCTCTGTGTTTGCGGAAGCTTTTTACAATAAGACCAACGAACAAGTGGTGAGTGTGGGAGTGAGTTCACTCCAATCAGCAATACTTTTTTTTAAAATCAAAAAATGTATTCAATTATTTAAAAACAGTAGGGTTGCCAACTGTCCCTTATTAGCCGGGACATCCCATATTTTGGGCTAAATTGGTTTGCCCCGTACGGGACCGCCCTTGTCCCGTATTAGGCCCGGGGGGGTGGGGCGCTCTAGGCCCGGACGCTGTAGGCCCGGGCAGTGTAGTCGGAAAAAAACTGCAGATGCTGGTTCAAATCTGTGTCTACCTTCCAGACAGTGTAGGCCCGGGGGCCCGGGTGCCGCCTAACGGAGGTTGCATAGCAACCCGCCTCCCGGCCCGGGCGGCCGCCATTGGGGGAGCGGGAGCACGTGGCCGCTGGCTGGGTGAGGTCACGTGGGGCGCGGGGCGATGACGTCACCTTGTCCCTTATTTGGGAGTGAGATAGTTGGCACCCCTGCCATACAGTGATCACCTCCAGAAGAAGACATTTATTCACAAAATGTTGGAGTAACTCAGCAGGTCAGGCAGCATCTCAGGAGAGAAGGAATGGACGACTTTTCGGGTCGAGACCCTTCTTCAGACTCGACCCGAAACGTCGCCCATTCCTTCTTTCCTGAGATGCTGCCTGACCTGCTGAGTTACTCTAGCATCTTGTGAATAAATACCTTCGATTTGTACCAGCATCTGCAGTTATTTTCTTACACCTCCAGGAGCAATCACTTGTCTGGACAACGTCTGTCGTTAAAGGTGAATAACGTGAATAACGTAAAGCCAGGTAAAATAATGTAAGGTACAGACAGTAAAGTCCGATCAAAGATAGTCCGAGGGTCACCGATGAGGTCGATGGTAGTTCAGGCCTGTTTTCTTTTCTCTTGTAGCATAAGGTGTGTGCATTCTTGCCATAGAGGGAGTACAGAGAAGGTTCACCAGATTGATCCCTGGGATGGCAGGACTTTCATATGAAGAAAGACTGGATAGACTCTGCTTGTACTCGCTGGAATTTAGAAGACTGAGGGGGGATCTTATAGAAACATATAAAATTCTTACGGGTTGGACAGGCTAGATGCAGGAAGATTGTTCCCGATGTTGGGGAAGTCCAGAACAAGGGGTCACAGTTTAAGGATAAGGGGGAAGTCTTTTAGGACTGAGATGAGAACTTTTTTTTCACACAGAGAGTGGTGAATCTGTGGAATTCTCTGCCACAGAAGGTAGTTGAGGCCAGTTCATTGGCTATATTTAAGAGGGAGTTAGATGTGGCCCTTGTGGCTAAAGGGATCAGGGGGTATGGAGAGAAGGCAGGTACGGGATACTGAGTTGGATGATCAGCCATGATCACATTGAATGGCGGTGCAGGCTCGAAGGGCCAAATGGCCTACTCCTGCACCTATTTTCTATGTTTCTATGTCTATGTTTCTATGCTGATCTCTTCCCAGTCAACAACAAGACAAAATGGCTGAAGTTATTTACTCAGGGCCTTCAATGCTTAACATGTGCAACCGCTTGCCAAAGTAACTTGCTCACATGCGAATGCCGCAGTGCTGAGACCCTCTTAATGTCTTCAGTGCCAGTTTGTACTGTGTCGTGATGCTGAGTGATCAACAGTGACACGTGACACGTGTTTGAAGAGAAAAGACCCTGTGTGGAAATGTAGCCGACATCGCCGTTTTTTTAGTTCAGCTTGGTTTGGTTTATTGTCACGTGTGCCGAGGTACAGTGAAAAGCTTTTGTTGCGTGCCAGCCAGCCAGCGGAAAGACAATACTTGATTACAATCGAGCCGTCCACAGCGTACCGATGTATAATAAAGGGAATAACGTGAATAAAGTTTAGTGCAAGATAAAGCCAGTAACGTCCGATCAAAGATAGTCTGAGGTAATTACTCACAAAATGCTGGAGTAACTCAGCGGGTCAGGCAGCATCTCGGGAGAGAAGGAATGGGTGACGTTTCGGGTCGAGACCTTTCTTCAGACTGATGTCAGGGGGGCGGGACAAAGGAAGGATATAGGTGTTGTCCCGCCCCCCTGACATCGGTCTGAAGAAGGGTCTCGACCCGAAACGTCACCCATTCCTTCTCTCCCGAGATGCTGCCTGACCCGCTGAGTTACTCCAGCATTTTGTGAATAAATACCTTCGATTTGTACCGGCATCTGCAGTTATTTTCTTAAAGATAGTCTGAGGGTCACCAATGAGGTCGATGGTAGTTCAGGACTGTTTTCTTTTCTCTTGCAGCACAGGGTGTGTGCAAACAGCAGTAGTCCACACGCTGATCTCTTCCCAGCCAATAACGAGACTCTTAGTGTCGATATCTACAAAGGGGTAAGTCCACTTGAACAAAGAGAGCCGTACTCGTGTACAGGTCTCAACAGTGCTTTTTTGTGGTCAGTGCAATTCTTTACAATTTGGCACAGTTCTGTACAGATATATGCATTTTAATGGGTTTGGTACATCACCCTTGGTAGCTCTTTGAGCTTAAAAAGGTTTCTACAAAGGCATCTTTGAGCCTGTCCCAATCGCGTACATTAATGGGTCTTCGAGACTCTTTCAGGAATTTTGCAAGGCTGTTATGGGACTCGGTCTATTTATGATCATCTCGGGATCACTAATCTCCTTCATGGGCCTTTACATATTTTCATGTCTACTGGATTTTACAAGACCTGCAGGTCTGCTCTTTTGAGCTCTTTACGAATCTCTGCAGATTATTTCAAGTCTTTACAAGAATGTGTAAGTCTACACAAGCTTTTTTGGAGAACTTACCTGTTTGTTTTCAAGGCTTCACATTTCTCTTCAGGCCTTTTAGGGCCTGTGATACTTTGAGGCTGCACTTGGTTTAACACATTTTCTTGGGTCTTTACAAGTCTTTACAGTTTCTAAGAGATAACAAACACTGTCATGATTGATGGCTGGAAAATGGGATGCAATGGAATTCTAAGATAACCGCTGCTTCTGATGTATATTAAATTCTTCAACTGGGACACTGGGCTCAATTTCAACACCTGCACATGACACCAAATGTTAACGCTGGTGAGAGTGAAAAAAATAGACTTCCTGAGGAGATGAATGGTCTGGGCAGATAAATGATATAGGACATTCAGTCTTTGAAGATTGTGGATGTAACAAATAGATGTTTTGAGTGCAGGAACAAGATTATGCTAAACAGATTCAAGAGGCTAAGGGTATAAATTCATGAGGGGGATTTGGTGAATGCCCAGAGTCTTTTACCCAGAGTAGAGGAATCAACAACTAGAGGACATAGGTTTAAGGTGAGAGGGGAAAGACTTAAAGACTTAAGGAAGATGCAATAAGGCTGCAGGGTGACTTGGACAGGTTGTGTGAGTGGGCGGATACATGGCAGATGCAGTTTAATGTAGATAAGTGTGAGGTTATTCACTTTGGAAGTAAGAATAGAAAGGCAGATTATTATCTGAATGGTGTCAAGTTAGGAGGAGGGGGAGTTCAACGAGAACTGGGTGTCCTAGTGCATCAGTCAATGAAAGGAAGCATGCAGGTACAGCAGGCAGTGAAGAAAGGTGTGGAATTCTCTGCCTCAGAAGGCAGTGGAGGCCAGTTCGTTGGATGCTTTCAAGAGAGAGCTGGATAGAGCTCTTAAGGATAGTGGAGTGAGGGGGTATGGGGAGAAGGCAGGAACGGGGTACTGATTGAGAGTGATCAGCCATGATCGCATTGAATGGCGGTGCTGGCTCGAAGGGCTGAATGGCCTACTCCTGCACCTATTGTATATTGTCTATTGTCTAATGTCACACAGAGGGCAGTGGGTATTTGGAATGAGTTGCCAGAAGAGGTAGTGAAGGCAGGTACAACAACGACATTTAAAAGACACTTGGACAGGTACACAGGAAAGGGTTAGAGGTATATGGGTCAAACACGGGTAAATGGGGCTAGCTTAGATCAGGCATCTCGGTCGGCACAGGTGAGTTGGGCAGAAGGGCTTATCTCCGTGTTGCTATGGACTCAATGACGGTTCCAGGAATGAGTGATAGTTACAAGGAAAAAGAGAAGCTCAAGCAGAGTGGCAAGGAAGTACTGGCATCCCGAGGGGCACCTCTTTTCCCTACAGCAACAGGAGCAATGCCATGGACTTCAGCAAACAAAAAATGACAAAGGTCAGGAATTTAAGTGCACCTCAGATAACCATCCTTTTCCTTTGATCTCAGGGTGTGGTGCTGGGCTGCTATTTTGGTTCTGCTGCTCTATATATCTGGGCCATTGGCATCCTGGCTGCAGGTCAGAGTTCAACCATGTCGGGGACATACACTGGACAGTTTGTCATGGAGGTAATTTTTGACTGTTTTCTAAAATGCAAATATAACAGAACATTGATGCGCACTGAATTCAAATCCTTTTACATCCACACAAGGTTTAATGGGCAGCAGTGGGTTGAGTTCAGGTCTCTCTAGCGTTGCCAACTGTCCCGCATTAGCCGGGACATCCTGTATTTTGGGCTAAATTGGTTTGAACCGTACGGGACCGTCCTTGTCCCGTATTAGGTTCGGACGCTGTAGGCCCGGACGCTGTAGGCCCGGACACTGTATGCCCAGACAGTGTAGGCCTGGACACTGTAGGCCTGGACACTGCAGCCCGGGGGCCACTGTAGTCCCGGACAATGTAGGCCCGGACACTGTAGGCCCGGACGCTGTAGGCCCAGACGCTGTAGGCCCGGACACTGTAGGCCCGGAGGCCGCTGTAGTCCCAGACAGTGTAGGCCCGGGAGGCACCAAACGGAGGTTGCGTAGCAACCCGCCTCCAGGCCCGGGCGGCTGCCATTGGTGGAGCGGGAGCACGTGGCCGCTGGCTGGGTGAGGTCACGTGGGGTGAGGTCACATGGTGGTGACGTCACCCTTTGTCCCTTATTTGGGAGTGAGGAAGTTGGCACCCCTAAGTCTCTCCCACTGTCAGCATTGGATCCAATTCTGGTCAGTAGGATACAATGGTATGATTGAAGTGTTGGAGAATGCATGGAGAGTAGCCATGTAACCTATACCTAAATCTCTGTTTTAAACACTGCACATGCTAAAAACCTGAAACAAAATCAGACAATGCTCAGCAGGTCAGACAGCATTTGTGGAGATTTTGTGCAAAGTTTGTGTTGATTAGGAAGTAAAGAAAGTGGAATAGGTGCCAGGTACAAATATAGACAATAGACAATAGATAATAGGTGCAGGAGGAGGCCATTTGGCCCTTCGAGCCAGCACCGCCATTCAATGTGATCATGGCTGATCATTCTCAATCAGTACCCTGTTCCTGCCTTCTCCCCATACCCCCTGACTCCGCTATCCTTAAGAGCTCTATCTAGCTCTCTCTTGAATGCATTCAGAGAATTGGCCTCCACTGCCTTCTGAGGCAGAGAATTCCACAGATTCATAACTCTCTGACTGAAAAAGCTTTTCCTCATCTCTGTTCTAAATGGCCCACCCCTTATTCTTAAACTGTGGCCCCTGGTTCTGGACTCCCCCAACATTGGGAACATGCTTCCTGCCTCTAACGTGTCCAACCCCTTAATAATCTTATACGTTTCGATAAGATATGAAATCATTTGTCACTCAGTCTGGATCTTGTGAAAGATTGGTGGACTGCAGACATTTTGGTTATTGTTGTCACGTGTATTGAGGTCCAGTGAAAAGCTGTGTTTTGCATGCTCTCCAATCAGATCAGATAATACCATACATAAATTCAACCAAGCCAAACTCAGGTGCAATAGGTCACAATTTACAGGTAGAATTGAGATTTAAGAGTGGGGTGATTGTATTTGATGATAGTAGATCCTCCTCTGGGACAATAGACAATAGACAATAGGTGCAGGAGGAGGCCATTCGGCCCTTCGAGCCATTCAACGTGATCATGGCTGATCATTCTCAATCAGTACCCCGTTCCTGCCTTCTCCCCATACCCCCTGACTCCGCTATCCTTAGGAGCTCTATCTAGCACACAAAGAGTCACCACGCTCCAGCGCTATCTTGGGTGTTTAGGTGTTTACTTGGGGGAACTGGGGCGGCACGGTGGCGCAGTGGTAGAGTTGCTGCCTTACAGCGAATGCAGCGCCGGAGACTCAGGTTCGATCCTGACTACGGGCGCCGTCTGTACGGAGTTTGTACGTTCTCCCCGTGACCTGCGTGGGTTTTCTCCGAGATCTTCGGTTTCCTCCCACACTCCAAAGACATACAGGTATGTAGGTTAATTGGCTGGGTAAAATGTAAAAATCGTCCCTAGTCCCTAGTGTGTGTAGGATAGTGTTAGTGTGCGGGGATCGCTGGGCGGCGGGGACTTGGTGGGCCGAAGGGCCTGTTTCCGCACTGTATCTCTAAATCTAAAATCTAAAAAAAAAAAATCTAAATCACTCAGCCTATTCAACACGTGACAATTCAGAGAGCCTTATCACACAGTCAGCGTCTGAAAGGGAAGGCAAGTGTCAATAAGCAGGTCAAACTTCCATTGATCTATTTTGTTGAGTTGGAAAGAAATTAATCCTCCTACTTTATTTCATTGGTTTTCTCAAACTATTTCATGTTTAAATTTGGAAAAGATTAGAAGTACTGTTTACGAACCTTCGATCAAATTTGAGCAGACTTGGGCGGCACGGTAGCGCAGCGGTAGAGTTGCTGCTTTACAGCAAATGCAGCGCCGGAGACTCAGGTTCGATCCTGACTACGGGTGCTGCACTGTAAGGAGTTTGTACGTTCTCCCCGTGACCTGCGTGGGTTTACTCCGAGATCTTCGGTTTCCTCCCACACTCCAAAGACGTACAGGTATGTAGGTTAATTGGCTGGGTAAAATGTTTAAAAAAATTGTCCCTAGTGGGTGTTAATATACGGGGATCACTGGGCGGCACGGACTTGGAGGGCCGAAAAGGCCTGTTTCCGGCTGTATATATATGATATGATATGATATGACTTGGAGGCCATTTATTCAATATTTTCATATCATGTAATGTGACCTTATTCCAACCTTTTTCGTTCTTCTTGATATTGCTTTATGCAGGTAGAGGGGATTGGAGTGGGCGGCACTACTATGTTTTCGTTAACCACCTGGTACAGTCTGGTTTTTTTTGTTGTTTTTTTTTGTTGTTTTTTTTTGTTGTTGTTTTTTTTTCTCTCTTTTTTCTTCTTTTTCTCTCTCTTTTCGTTTTTCTTTTATCCTTATCTTTTTCATATATATACCGACATATCTTCTAGGTATAGATAACAATTTGTTTTACACAACCTGGGGATATTTATGTTATACATTGCCATTGCTTATGCTTATGTATTCCCTTATATTTATCCACTTATGTATTTTTGAAAATACTATAAATAATTTTTAAAAAAATAAATAAAATAAAAAAAATCACTCAGCCTATTCAACACGTGACAATTCAGAGAGCCTTATCACACAGTCAGCGTCTGAAAGGGAAGGCAAGTGTCAATAAGCAGGTCAAACTTCCATTGACTCGAACTTCTGATCTTATTTAGTACGGTGGCAGGGTGGCGCAGCGGTAGAGTTGTTGCCTTACAGCGCCAGAGAACCTGGGTTCCATCCTGACCACGGGTGCTTGTCCTTACAGAGTTTGCACGCTCTCCCCGTGACATGCGCGGGCTTTCTCCGAGACCTTCGGTTTCCTCCCACACTCCAAAGACGTGCGGGTTTGTAGGTTAATTGACTTGGTATAAATGTAAAATTGTCCCAGGTGTAGGATGGCGTTAGTGTGCGGGGATCGCGGGTCGATGCGGACTCGGTGGGCCGAAGGGCCTGTTTCTGCGCTGTCTCTAAATTAAACTAAACCAAACTAAACTAAACTGACTACTTCCCATGGTGAGACCTCTTTCTTTAGTTTGCCTCTGTCACTGCATGACAAAAGCTTCACCTTTTACTGGTGGTGAAGGGCTTTGGTGGCAGATTAACTCGACGTCACAACAGAGGTAGCAGCGACTGTCATTCTTATTTGGATGAGACATTAAACAGCTTTAGAGGAGAGCAGGGACAATAGACCATAGGTGCAGGAGGAGGCAATTCAGCCCTTCGAGCCAGCACCACCATTCAATGTGATCATGGCTGAACATTCTCAATCAGTACCCTGTTCCTGCCTTCTCCCCACACCCCCTGACTCCGCTATCCTTAAGAGCTCTATCTAGCTCTCTCTTGAATGCATTCAGAGAATTGGCCTCCACTGCCTTCTGAGGCAGAGAATTCCACAGATTCACAACACTCTGACTGAAAAAGTGTTTCCTCATCTCCGTTCTAAATGGCCTACCCCTTATTCTTAAACTGTGGCCCCTGGTTCTGGACTCCCCCCAACATTGGGAACATGTTTCCTGCCTCTAGCGTGTCCAACCCCTTAATAATCTTGTACGTTTCGATAAGATCTCCCCCTCTCATCCTTCTGGGAGTTCTCCTCAGCATCTCAGTCAATGCCACAGCAAATAGATTACCTAGTCATCTCCAGATTACTGTTACTGCCTGAATTTCGTTCTATTACACAGCGCCTACACTTCAATAACATAACACCTATCATTCAGAAATAGTGATGGTAATGCTTACAAGCTGGCCTAACAATAAGAGGACCAGTGTGGCGGTCCCTGGTGGTGAGCCATGCATGGTGCGGACTCTCGGCTCGGCTTGGGAGGGTGGGGGGGGCTCACGCAACTTGGAATGGGGAGGAGTGGAGTTGGGAGTGGAGTTCCAAGGGGAGTTGAACTGGTTGGGGGTTTGGGGAGCTGTTTGGTGCTTGAGGAATACAGCGAATGCAGCGCCGGAGACTCAGGTTCCATCCCGACTGCGGGCGCCGTCTGTACGGAGTTTGCACGTTCTCCCCGTGACCTGCGTGGGTTTTCTCCGAGATCTTCGGTTTCCTCCCACACTCCAAAGACGTGCAGGTTTGTAGGTTAATTGGCTGGGCAAATGTAAAAAATTGTCCCTAGTGGGTGTAGGATAGTGTTAGTGTGTGCGGGGATCGCTGGGCGGCGCGGACCCGGTGGGCCGAAGGGCCTGTTTCTGCACTGTATATCTAAATCTAAAACTCCGCTTGACACGAGTCCCGCTTCATTGGCTTCGCTTGACACTCGTGTCCCGCATCACCAGAACAGAATTTAGTTGCTCACTTGCATTGGAAGGAGAGAATTCCTATACCTTCTCAAAAATAAATTGGCACCTCAGGGCCGGCCTATTGATCTGTGTTTCCCTAACAAGCAGGCAAAGCCACTGGATGAATTCTCAACCCCGTGTTTCTCTTTCCCAGGGGTTCCTGAACCTCAAATGGTCTCGCTTTGCTCGCGTGGTCTTCACGCGGTCCATCGCAATCACTCCCACCTTTCTGGTCGCCATTTTCCAGAACGTGGACACATTGACAGGAATGAACGACCTGCTAAATGTGCTGATGAGTTTGCAGGTGAGTTTTTTTTTACTATGGCACTGTTGTTTTACGCAGGTGGGGCATTTTACACCTGCAGATTCTGTGCTATGCACCTCCCGGGCAAATAGAAAGCTGGTGTGGAGCAGAAATTGTAGTTCAGGGCACAACATTTTCAGAAGCTCAGTTTTGAACATCAAATATTTGTACTCGTGGAGAGGAAGGCGATTTCCAGGGCAGTTATTTATTTCAATCATGTCAATATAAGACAATGACTGCAGATGCCGGTACAAATCGAAGGTATTTATTCACAAAATGCTGGAGTAACTCAGCAGGTCAGGCAGCATCTCGGGAGAGAAGGAATGGGCGATGTTTCGGGTCGAGACCCCTCTTCAGACTGATGTCAGGGGGGGGCGGGACAAAGGAAGGATATAGGTGGAGACAGGAAGATAGAGGGAGAACTGGGAAGGGGGAGGGGAAGAGAGGGACAGAGGAACTATCTAAAGTTGGAGAAGTCGATGTTCATACCACTGGGCTGCAAGCTGCCCAAGCGAAATATGAGGTGCTGTTCCTCCAATTTCCGGTGGGCCTCACTATGGCACTGGAGGAGGCCCATGACAGAAAGGTCAGACTGGGAATGGGAGGGGGAGTTGAAGTGCTCAGCCACCGGGAGATCAGTTTGGCCAACGCGGACCGAGCGCAGGTGTTGAGCGAAGCGATCGCCGAGCCTGCGCTTGGTTTCGCCGATGTAAATAAGTTGAGCAGCGGATGCAATAGATGAGGTTGGAGGAGGTGCAGGTGAACCTCTGTCTCACCTGGAAAGTCTGTTTGGGTCCTTGGATGGAGTTGAGGGGGGAGGTAAAGGGACAGGTGTTGCATCTCGTGCGGTTGCAGGGGAAAGTGCCCGGGGATGGGGTGGTTTGGGTAGGAAGGGACGAGTGGACCAGGGAGTTACGGAGGGAACGGTCTCTGCGGAACGCAGAGAGGGGAGGGGATGGGAAGATGTGGCCAGTGATGGGGTCCCGTTGTAGGTGACGGAAATGTTGGCGGATGATTTGTTGGATACGCTGGCTGGTGGGGCGGAAGGTGAGAACGAGGGGGATTCTGCCCTTGTTGCGAGTGGGGGGAGGGGGAGCAAGAGCGGAGCTGCGGGATGTAGAGGAGACCCTAGTGAGAGCCTCATGTCAATCATTACAATCATGACAATCTTGTCAATGTAATTCTGGTTATTGATGGTGGCGCTGCCTCCAGATCCAGTTCTAACAACTAACCTTTCACTCTCTCCAGCTGCCATTTGCATTGATCCCGGTGTTGACGTTTACCAGCATGACCTCTGTGATGCATGACTTTGTCAACAATCTGTAAGTAGACCGACTCCCCAGCTCACACTTAGTATATCTAGCCTCATACATGAAGAATCGCGAGGAACTAGAGGGTGGCCTGGCAATAAATCACAATGGGGTCAATATAATTGGCTGTATCAAAACTACGCACTGTCCCAATGCGGTCTATGTACCATCAAAGTACAAAAGCAAACAGTGCTCCTCGGCTGGTTGACTATATAAACCCCTGGAGTGCAATGACTTAGTCCAGGGAAAAAATTGGCGTGCAGAGGGAAAGTTAGCATTTCCCTCCCTCTAACTTTATCCACTGTACTGTGGAAGCGGTATGAACTGTTTGTGAGAGACCTGTCGTAGAGACTTGGAGGTCTTGTCAAAGGTGACATAGAAACATAGAAAATAGGTGCAGGAGTAGGCCATTCGGCCCTTCGAGCCTGCACCGCCATTCAATATGATCATGGCTGATCATCCAGCTCAGTAATCTGTACCTGCCTTCTCTCCATACACCCTGATCCCTTTAGCCACAAGGGCCACATCTAACTCCCTCTTAAATATAGCCAATGAACTGGCCTCAACTACCTTCTGTGGCAGAGAATTCCACAGACTCACCACTCTCTGTGTGAAGAAATGTTTTCTCATCTCGGTCCTAAAAGACTTCCCCCTTATCCTTAAGCTGTGACCCCTGGTTCTGGACTCCCCCAACATCGGGAACAATCTTCCCGCATCCCTGCAAATTCCAGCGAGTACAAGCCCAGTCTATCCAGTCTTTCTTCATATGAAAGTCCCGCCATCCCAGGGATCAATCTGGTGAACCTTCTCTGTACTCCCTCTAAGGCAAGAACGTCTTTCCTCAGATTAGGAGACCAAAACTGCACACAATACTCCAGGTGCGGTCTCACCAATGCCCTGTACAATGACCATGTTGTGAATCTAATATAGGCTTCCCTTTAAAATGGGCGGATTTAAAAATGGCTTCAATTTGGTTTTTGACATTACTTCGGTTATGACAGAAACTGCAGGCTTTAGGAAACATTTTTGCAGCACAGAAACAGAAACACAGAAACATTTTGACTCAACTTGTCCATGCTGACCATCTGAGCTAGACCCATTCGGCCATATCCCTTTTGTTTTAGACTTTGGAGGTACAGCGCAGAAACAGGCCCTTCGGCCCACCGGGTCCGCGCCACCCAGCGATCCCCGCACACTAACACTATCCCACACCCACTAGGGACAATTTTTACATTTGCCCAGCCAATTAACCTACAAACCTGTACGTCTTTGGTGTGTGGGAGGAAACCGAAGATCTCGGAGAAAACCCACGCAGGTCACGGGGAGAACGTACAAACTCCGTACAGACGGCGCCCGTAGTCAGGATCGAACCTGAGTCTCCGGCGCTGCATTCGCTGTAAGGCGGCAACTCTACCGCTGCGCCACCGTGCCCCTTTAAACCTGTCCCACCTATGAACCTGTCCAAATGTCTTTCTAGGGAATCACAAAAAGCTGGAGTAACTCAGGGGGTCAGGCAGCATCTCCAGAGAGAAGGAATGGGTGTCGTTTCAGGACGAGACCCTTCTGCAGACTGATGTCAGGAGAGAGGGATTTATTCACAAAATGCTGGAGTAACTCAGCGGGTCAGGCAGCATCTCCGGAGAGAAGGAATGGGTGTCGTTTCGGGTCGAGACCCTTCTGCAGACTGATGTCAGGAGAGAGGGATTTACTCACAAAATGCTGGAGTAACTCAGCAGGTCAGACAGCATCTCCGGAGAGAAGGAATGGGTGTCCTTTCAGGTCGAGACCCTTCTGCAGACTGATGTCAGGAGAGAGGGATTTATTCACAAAATGCTGGAGTAACTCAGCGGGTCAGGCAGCATCTCCGGAGAGAAGGAACGGGTTTCGTTTCGGGTCGAGACCCTTCTGCAGACTGATGTCAGGGGAGAGGGAGGTACATAGATAAGGAAGTGTAAGGTGTGCAAACAGGACAAAGGGAATGAGTGTTGAAGGAAAATGTAGAATGGATCATTGTTAGATGGGAGAAGATAACTGGAGGTGTGTGTCTTATTTAGTACGGTGGCGCAGCGGTAGAGTTGTTGCCGTACAGCGCCAGAGAACCCGGGTTCCATCCTGACCACGGGTGCTTGTCCTTACAGAGTTTGTACGTTCTCCCCGTGACATGCGCGGGCTTTCTCCGAGACCTTCGGTTTCCTCCCACACTCCAAAGACGTGCGGGTTTGTAGGTTAATTGACTTGGTATAAATGTAAAATTGTCCCAGGTGTAGGATGGCGTTAGTGTGCGGGGATCGCGGGTCGACGCGGACTCGGTGGGCCGAAAGGGCCTGTTTCTGCGCTGAGTCTCTAAATTAAACTAAACCAAACTAAACTAAACTGACTTATTCACAAAATGCTGGAGTAACTCAGCAGGTCAGGCAGCATCTCGGGAGAGAAGGAATGGGTGACGTTTCGGGTCGAGACCCTTCTTCAGACTGATGTCGGGGGTGGGACAAAGGAAGGATATAGGTGGAGACAGGAAGATAGAGGGAGATCTGGGAAGGAGGAGGGGAAGGGAGGGACAGAGGAGCTATCTGAAGTTAGAGAAGTCGACGTTCATACCACCGGGCTGCAAACTGCCCAGGCGAAATATGAGGTGCTGCTCCTCCAATTTCCAGTGGACCTCACTATGGCACTGGAGGAGGCCCATGACAGAGAGGTCAGACTGGGAATGGGAGGGGGAGTTAAAGTGCTGGACCACCGGGAGATCAGTTGCGTTAATGCGGACCGAGCGCAGGTGTTCAGCGAAGCGATCGCCGAGCCTGCGTTTGGTTTCGCCGATGTAAAGAAGTTGACATCTAGAGCAGCGGATGCAATAGATGAGGTTGGAGGAGGTGCAGGTGAACCTTTTGTACCAGCATCTGCAGTTATTTTCTTAAACTAAACTGACTACTTCCCATGGTGAGACTTCTTTCAGGGGAGAGGGAGGTACATAGATAAGGAAGTGTAAGGTGTGAAAACAGGACAAAGGGAATGGGTGTTTAAGGTAAATGTAGAATGGATCATTGTTAGCTGGGAGAAGATAACTGGAGGTGTGTGTCTTCACACTTTTCACAGGTGCAGAACTTTGCTGGATTCTTTATATTTTCTTCTAGGGTGTGGAAGATTATAGGCGGAATTGTGATTCTGATCATCTGCTGCATTAACGTGTATTTTGTAATCGATTATGTTTCAAATCTGAAGCTCGTGGCACTCTACATTGGAGCAGCTGTCCTGTCAGTTGCCTATTTATCTTTTGTGTTTTACTTGGTAAGTTTGAGAGCTACTCCTTCCTTCACTTGAGAATGTGAGCACAGTTGACACCATAGTGCCCTTGCAGCGTGTTTTGCTGTTCGATGACGATGTTCCCAATGTTGGGGGGAGTCCAGAACCAGGGGCCACACACAGTTTAAGAATAAGGGGTAGGCCATTTAGAACGGAGATGAGGAAAATCTTTTTCAGTCAGAGAGTTGTGAATCTGTGGAATTCTCTGCCTCAGAAGGCAGTGGAGGCCAATTCTCGGAATGCATTCAAGAGAGAGCTGGATAGAGCTCTTAAGGATAGCGGAGTCAGGGGGTATGGGGAGAGGGCAGGAACGGGGTACTGATTGAGAATGATCAGCCATGATCACATTGAATGGCGGTGCTGGCTCGAAGGGCCGAATGGCCTACTCCTGCACCTATTGTCTATTGACATGGCATTCTGCCCTGTTGGCTTTCCCATTTACTGCCTTTGGTCAAGAAAAAAAGCGTGTGTGTGCGTGCGTGAGTGCGTGCGTGTCAAACAACGCAGGTCCTAGCACAGATCCCTGTGGAACACCAGTGCTCACAGACCTCCAGCCTCAATATTATCCTTGCATCAAAACCCTCTGTCTTCTATCGGTAACCATTTTCGTTCTGAATCCATACAACCAAGTTACCATAAATCCCGTGCATGTTAATCTCCTGGATCAGGTTTCCATGGGGGACTTTATCAATTGCATGACTGAAATCCATGCAGACAGCATCCATTGTATGACCCTCGACGTTCACTATCGTCACCTCCTCAAACAAATGTGATCAAGTTAGTAAGACTCGACCTCCCCGCAGACAGACCCATGCTGACAATCAGCCCATTCTCTTCCAAATTGACTTTCATATGAAGAAAGACTGGATAGACTCGGCTTGTACTCGCTGGAATTTAGAAGATTGAGGGGGGATCTTATAGAAACGTACAAAATTCTTAAGGGGTTGGACAGGCTGGATGCAGGAAGATTGTTCCCGATGTTGATGAAGTCCAGAACAAGGGGTCACAGTTTAAGGATAAGGGGGAAGTCTTTTAGGACCGAGATGAGAAAGTTTTTTTTCACACAGAGAGTGGTAAATCTGTGGAATTCTCTGCCACAGAAGGTAGTTGAGGCCAGTTCATTGGCTATATTTAAGAGGGAGTTAGATGTGGCCCTTGTGGCTAAAGGGATCAGGGGGTATGGAGAGAAGGCAGGTACGGGATACTGAGTTGGATGATCAGCCATGATCATATTGAATGGCGGTGCAGGCTCGAAGGGCCGAATGGCCTACTCCTGCACCTATTTTCTATGTTTCAAATGGGAGTAAATCCAATCCAAAAGAATTCTCTCCAATAACTTCCCAACCACTGACACGAGCCCCACTAGCCAATAATTCTCTGGATTCTCTCTACTTCTCTTCTTTAACAAAGGAACAACTTTAGCTACACCCCAGGACATCACCTGAGGCTAGAGAAGTTACAAAGATCTTCATCAATAGACAATAGACAATAGGTGCAGGAGGAGGCCATTCGGCCCTTCGAGCCTGTACGCACCGCCATTCAATGTGATCATGGCTAATCATTCTAAATCAGTACCCTGTTCCTGCCTTCTCCCCATACCCCCTGACTCCGCTATCCTTAAGAGCTCTATCTAGCTCTCTCTTGAATGCATTCAGAGAATTGGCCTCCTCTGCCTTCTGAGGCAGAGAATTCCACAGATTCACAACTCTCTGAATCTCAAGGCCCCTGCAATCTCCTCTCTGCCTCTCTCAATAACCTGGGATGGACCCCTTTGGGCCCTAGGGATTTATCCACATTAATGCGCTTCAGGAGCCCCAACACCACCTCTGTCTTGATCCCAAACTGCCCAAGCATATTAGTGTCCTCCACACTGATCTCACTGTCCTCCATGTTCTCCTCCTTGATGAATACACATGCAAAGTACTCATTTAAAATCTTGCCTACATCCTCTGACTCCAAGTATAAATTCCCTCATTTATCCTTGATTGGTTTAATAGCTCCCTGTAACAGCTGTATATATGACTCCCTGTAACAGCTGTGTAGAGTCATAGAGTCATAGAGTCCTACAGCACAGAAAGAGGCCCTTCGGCCCATCGTGTCCGTGCCGCCCGTTACCAAACACAGTCTAATTTTAATCCCATTTTCCCGCATTTGGACCGTAGCCCTGAATGTTGTAGCATTTCAAGTGCCCATCCAAATGCCTCTTAAACGTTGTGAGTGTTCCCGCCCCCACCACCACCCCAGGCAGTGAGTTCCAGACTCCAACCACCCTCTGGGTGAAAAAGTTCTTTCTCACATCCCCCCGAAACCTCCCTCCCCTTACCCTGTATCTATCTATGTCCCCTCGTTGTTGAACCTTCCACCAGTGGAAGAAGTTCCCCCGCCATCTACCATCTACCATCTTCCATCTAGACTTCAAGTGCTGTGACCCATTTGTTTTGGGCCTGACTGGCTTTTTTTCCCGTCTGACTCCCTGCAGATGTGGTTCTGTTTGGTTAAAATGGGTGTCCCGTTCTTGAACTGCAACCGTGACGACAATGGGAACAAGATGATGATTGTGGAAGATCAGAGTCAGGTATTTCGACGGACTGGGTCGATCCGTTCAGCAGAAGTGGCTACTGTCCGCTGAAGATTTCATCAGAGAGTAATGAAGACTGCTTGCTCTCCTGACACGATATTCCTCCAATGGAACTCACTTGGACCATTTAATGTATGTAAATGATTGTCATAAATCAGTGTCGTTGCTTCATTCCGTAGATAATGCTTTAACAATTGTTTTTGATGTCGGCAAAGTCTGATGCTAAATATTTTGAGTCCCATCAGACAACAGGAACTCGCTACTAAATCACCATGGCCAGCATTTCACACGTTCCCAGTGGCTGCCTAAATGTCCAGAAGGGAGTGAAGTCTCAAAAGTCCAGTGATGTCAATGGACAGCTGCAGACATGAACTTGGCGTGTGGCTTCCCTGGGATCAGTCATGACCCAGTTAGTGGAGTAATGACCACCTCTTGACGAGCACCAGAGGACCACCCTATGGGAGGACGGGCTCGGGAAATGGCAACTTCAACCCAAAAGGACAGGTGATTGATGATGTATTTCACTATTTATTTGGATGTCACCCTTGTCAATAAGGCTGGTGGTGACATTTTGAGGTTTGCATGAGGGGTAGGGATGTTGAGCATCATAAACTGTATAATTTCCCAGTCTAATTTAGAATAATGTGTAGGAGGAAACTACAGATGTTTGGTTGACACCAACGACAGACACAAAATGCTGGAGTAACTCAGCGGGACAGGCTGCATCTCTGGAGAGAAGGAATGGGTGACGTTTCAGAACGTATTCAGAATAACTTTATATTCCTGACCCTTCAATAACATCCTAATCTGATCTGAAATCTTCAATAACTAAAGTAAAGATAGCCAGATTTTTTTTTTCCAGAGAGACTTAGAGATTCAGCGCAGAAACAGGCCCTTCGGCCCACCGGGACCGCGCCGCCCAGCGATCCCCGCACACACTAACACTATCCTACACCCACTAGGGACAATTTTTTTTACATTTGCCCAGCCAATTAACCTACATACCTGCACGTCTTTGGAGTGTGGGAGGAAACCGAAGATCTCGGAGAAAACCCACGCAGGTCATGGGGAGAACGTACAAACTCCGTACAGACGGCGCCCGTAGTCAGGATCGAACCTGAGTCTCCAGCGCTACATTCGCTGTAAGGCAGCAACTCTACCGCTGCGCCACCGTGCCGAATTGACTAACTATCATTAAATTTCGGATATGTATATAAGTGGAATTATGGTCACATAATTTAAATTAAGTTAGCATCAACAACTAGGCTGTCTGCATCTATCCATGGAGCTTGCAAGTAAATCCCTCTCTGTTCGTGGACTGACAGCAACACATTCTCATTGTCTTTACAATACCAGGCCTCTGTCAACAGCACAGAGTTGCCAACACAGAGAGAAGTGTCAGAGCTGCTTTCAAATGTGGGGGCTGTCCTGAGTTATGCAGTGCTTGGGATTTGCCTCTGGAAATCGTCCTTGCTGCCCGACGTGACTTGGGACTTGAAAGGCCTGATGATCCTCAGCTTTTTCCTCTCACAAATTTATCTTTGGCTGCCGACTCACTGCCAGTAGTTGGTGAAATGTTTCAGTCTGTACAATGAATAAATAGCACATCAAGTAACAGGGTAGGTTGTACGTGTAAACCTTCTCGTGGTATAATTTTGTTAATATTTGAATGTGTATTTTGAAAATGATTCTCAATAAAATCAAGGTGTACATCTTTAAAATTAAATAAATGAATATTCTTAACAGAAGCGAGCTTGTATGTTTCCCAACTCCAAATTTTGCCATATTTTCCCAAAATTGCTGACTCTCAGCTGGACTCCAGGCTGCAAGTCCCCAGAGCGATCTCGGTACCTCCGATTAGCCTGGTTGGTACTCACCTCTGACTTCCAAGGACCCACAGAAAGTAATAATCAGTCAACCTGCGGTTCATCCTTCCATTAACTTCGTAACTGGGGTTTCAAGTCAAGTCAGGTCCAGTTTATTTGTCACATACACATACATACCCGATGTGCAGTGAAATGAATAAAGGGTAGGCCATTTAGAACTGAGAAGAGGAAAAACTTTTTCAGTCAGAGAGTTGTGAATCTATGGAATTCTCTGCCTCAGAAGGCAGTGGAGGCCAATTCCCTGAATGCATTCAAGAGAGAGCTGGATAGAGCTCTTAAGTCAAGTCAAGTCAAGTTTATTTGTCACATACACATACATACACGATGTGCAGTGAAATGAAAGTGGCAATGCCTGCGGATTGTGCCAAACAAAATTACAATTACAGCATAAAAATTAAAATGAATACAGGATCTGTGCGGGGCAGCTAGCCAGAGGTATTTACAGCCACACAGTCTCACCACTGCATTCTGAGGTACCCAGCAGCTTCAAGATCACTATCATCCCAGTGCCAAAAAAAATGTTAGTGTGCCTTAATGACTACCGTCCAGTGGCACTAACATTCACCATCATGAAGTGCTTCGAGAAATGGCGCACCTTAACTCCAGCCTCCCAGCCAGCCTTGATCCACTGCCGTTTGGTCCAATGGTACTTTACTTCTCACATATGCAAATACACCTAAATTCCTTTTTGCATATATTACATTTTTGGCACCACTATTCAAAGTTCAATGACAGGTCGGCTCGTGTGGTCGGAGTACTGGAGTACAGTTCTCACGAACCAACGTCCCCCCTCTCCTTTCCTCACCCGGCCATCTTTGTGTCCCTCGAATGCACTGGAGGCATTACCCTGGTTCACCTTCCCACTCCCTCCAGCTCCCTCCCGGCTGAGCCTTCGAGTGGGCTGCCGGTCCCACCGACTGACGAGATTTCGGGCCCAGTTCCCAGTCCCGCCAACTGATGAGCCTTCGGGCGGGCCCTGACGAAACCTTCAGGTGGTTCCCGGCGTCACCGAATCTTCGGGCAGGTTAACGGTCCCGCCGACCGCTGATCCTTCGTACACATTTCTAGTCTCATCGACCATCGCAAAGAGGTCCGCAGCAGACGCCATCTCCCTGGCCCTAAACTCATCTCTGGAACTCCTGGACAACAAGGACTCCTACATTAGACTCCCATTTATCAAGTCAAGTCAAGTCAAGTCAATTTTATTTGTATAGCACATTTAAAAACAACCCACGTTGACCAAAGTGCTGTACATTTGATTAGGTTCCAATAGAAAAAAAAATGAAAACATACAGTAGTACGCAAACAGTTCACAGCGCCTCCTCAATGAGCCTCAAACGCTAGGGAGTAGAAATATGTTTTGAGCCTGGACTTAAAGGAGTCGATGGAGGGGGCAGTTCTGATCGGGAGAGGGATGCTGTTCCACAGTCTAGGAGCTGCAACCGCAAAAGCGCGGTCACCCCTGAGTTTAAGCCTAGACCGCGGGATAGTGAATAGCCCCAAGTCGGCCGATCTGAGGGACCTGGAGTTAGAGAGGGGGGTTAGAAGATTTTTGATGTAGGGGGGGGAGTGTCCATTTAGGGCTTTATACGTGAATAGGAGGAGCTTGAAGTTGATTCTGTACCGTACAGGGAGCCAGTGGAGAGAGGCCAGAATCGGGGTGATGTGGTCCCTTTTACGGGTACCCGTCAGGAGTCTCGCTGCGGCGTTTTGGACCAGTTGCAGGCGGGACAGGGAAGATTGGCTGATCCCAGTGTATAGGGAGTTGCAGTAGTCTAGGCGGGAGGAAATGAAAGCGTGAATGATTTTTTCTGTGTCGTCGAATTTGAGGAAAGGTTTGATTTTAGCTATGGTTCGAAGTTGGAAGAAGCTGGCTTTTACCACAGCGTTGACTTGCTTATCAAATTTTAATGCAGAGTCAAATATCATGCCGAGGTTTTTGACATGCGGTTTGACTAGGCAGGATAGGCTTCCAAGACTGCCTGTTATCAATTTGATGGAGTCGGGGGGGCCCGAATAGGATGACCTCAGACTTGCTCTCATTTAATTGGAGGAAGTTCTGTGCCATCCAACATTTTATGTCCTCAAGGCAGTGTGAGAGGCTGTTTAAATTTGACTGGTTGTTGGGTTTCAGGGGGAGGTAAAGCTGAGTGTCATCGGCATAGCAGTGGAAAGAAATGCCGTGCCTTTGAATGATTTGGCCAAGGGGGAGCATGTATAGAGAGAAGAGAATGGGGCCTAGGATGGAGCCTTGTGGAACTCCGCAGGAGAGGCTAGCTGGAGCAGAGGAATAACTGCCTATGTTGATGGCGAAACTCCTATCTTTGAGGTACGAAGCGAACCAGCTCAGGGCAGTGCCATCAATGCCAACCGCGTACCGGAGACGGTCAATAAGGATGGTGTGGTCCACTGTATCGAACGCTGCGCTGAGATCGAGAAGGAGCAGGATTGCACAGTCGCCGGTGTCGATGGCGAGAAGCAGGTCGTTGTGTACCTTCAACAAGGCAGACTCTGTGCTGTGGTGGGCTCTGAAACCTGACTGGAAACTTTCCAGGATGGTGTTTTGGTGCAGGTAGGGCACTAATTGGTTAAGGATTGCCTTTTCAAGGACTTTTGACAGGAATGGCAGTTTGGAAATGGGTCTGTAGTTGCTAGGCAAGGTGGGGTCTGGGTTAGGTTTTTTCAGTAGGGGCTGGACCACCGCGTGCTTGAAACTGGTTGGAACAGTGCCAGTGGCCAGAGAACTGTTGATATCAGTCGTAGCTCCACCTTCAACACCATAATGCCATCCAAACTCATCTCCAAACTCCTGGACCTAGGAATCAGCCAACATCCTGTTTGCTATTGAGGGCGTGCAGCGTAGGTTTACCAGGTTAATTCCCGGAATGGCGGGACTGTCGTATGTTGAAAGACTGGAGCGACCAGGCTTGTATACACTGGAATTTAGAAGGATGAGAGGGGATCTTATCGAAACGTATAAGATTATTAAGGGGTTGGACACGTTAGAGGCAGGAAACATGTTCCCAATGTTGGGGGAGTCCAGAACAAGGGGCCACAGTTTAAGAATAAGGGGTAGGCCATTTAGAACTGAGAAGAGGAAAAACTTTTTCAGTCAGAGAGTTGTGAATCTGTGGAATTCTCTGCCTCAGAAGGCAGTGGAGGCCAATTCTCTGAATGCATTCAAGAGAGAGCTAGATAGAGCTCTTAAGGATAGCGGAGTCAGGGGGTATGGGGAGAAGGCAGGAATGGGGTACTGATTGAGAATGATCAGCCATGATCACATTGAATGGCGGTGCTGGCTGGAAGGGCCGAATGGCCTCCTCCTGCACCTATTGTCTATTGCCATCTCTGTGTGCCAACATCCAGGGACCAAAGCAGTCTCTCCAGGTGAAGCAATGATTCACTGCATTCCTTCCAATCAGTGTTCATGATGCTGTCCATTGGTTGTGAGGTAACTCAGCTCTGTCTAATGCATGCTATTTATTGATGTTGAGCTCACATCTCATCCCGTATTGCAACTTCAGAAGGCTGGCATCATCATATCATCATATCATCATCATATCATATATATACAGCCGGAAACAGGCCTTTTCGGCCCTCCAAGTCCGTGCCGCCCAGCGATCCCCGTACATTAACACTATCCTACACCCACTAGGGACAATTTTTACATTTACCCAGCCAATTAACCTACATACCTGTACGTCTTTGGCATCTCATCATATTAAGGTATTCCTGGCGATGCTCCTGACACCCCTTCTGCACTCTTCACCGAACCAGGGGGCGATCAGGGGGCGACCCGGCTGACAGTAACGGTCGAGCAAGGACATGCCAGGCCATGAGGTGGCAGATTGTGGTGGCGAACACCTCTGCTGCCTCACAGATGCTCAGTTTGGAGCTGCCGTCAGACCTGTGCTGAGTTTGCCTCATTTGGCACAATGATGGTTCGACACAACACAATGGTGCGACGATGGGACTTTTCGTGTGGGACTTTCCCACCAATGCTATCCTGGCCAAGGACTAGTGAAGATCAGGTCATACAGGGTTCATTCTCTCTGCTGTCACAGACCCAGTCTGGTATCTTATGGACTCAGTTGACTTGGTCAGTGGTGATGCTACCAAGCCATTTTCAATGATGGTATGGGATATAGGACAGACAAAATGTCTGTTGAGTTAAACGTCCCTTATAGACATAATGGACAACCCGATGCATGACATCATAAAGAAAATGTTTTATCATAATGGCATGAAATGATTAAGATGTATCCAATGATTCCCATTGTTGAATAATCAACACTCTAATTTCTTATGCAATATTGAGTCTCATTTCTGCTGGTGAAAATGAAGCAAAGAAATGAAAACACAGATGCTACTTGACTATCTAAATCCTTCCAGATGTGTTTTTTTTCAACAGAAGCCAGCATCTGCAATCTCTCTTGTATCATCAATATTATTTTAATGAATCCAAATTGATTTTTGGACAGGTTCAGCCAAAAGCACCTGGATAGATTATTCCAAATGTTTTCGGAATGAATCCAACAAATCCAAGTAGCACTTGAACAAGCCGCCCATGACTTATATCAGCCTGAAGAAGGGTCTCGACCCGAAACGTCACCCATTCCTTCTCTCCTGAGATGCTGCCTGACCCGCTGAGTTACTCCAGCATTTTGTGAAATAAATACCTTCGATTTGTACCAGCATCGGCAGTTATTTTCTTACATTACACGACTTACACCACATCAATGCAAGAGATTTACAGTGTTTTGTTTCAAGAAATCACAGCACTTTCCACTGCAGTGAGTGAGGATGTCACATACTCATCCAGTTACACAAACAGAAATGAACTAAAAACTCATTCGGGAGACAAAACTATGCAGAGTTCATGAAAGCACAACACACATCATCATGTCCAGGCGCCATCGAGTGGTCACAGAAGAGTGAACATTCAGAGAGCACAAATGAAGCAACTATCATGTTTGCAGCAAAAGGAATAATCAGAGCAGGGGGTTGCCTGGCAACAATGAACATACAAACTTTTAAAATATATTCAATAAAGTCTCTGACCTTCATCACTCCACTTCTGAAGGTGTTGAACTCGACTAGGGTACAGTGGTCTCTGTTTCTCCCTCTCTCTCCACCGATGGTACTGATTTTCACTGGGTACAATGGGTCTCTCTTTCCCTCTCCCTCCTGAAGGTACTGACTCTCACTGAGGTACAGTGAGTCTCTCTCTCGCTCGCTCTCTCTCTTTCTTTCTTTCTCTCTCTCTCTCTATCCTGAAAGTACTGACTCTCACTGGGCACAGTGAATCTCTCTCTCGCTCGCTCTCTCTCTTTCTTTCTCTCTCTCTATCCTGAAAGTACTGACTCTCAGTGGGCACAGTAGATCTCTCTCTCTCCTCTCCTGAAGGTACTGACCCTCAATGGCGTACAGTTACCATGACACCACGACACATGCGCCTCAAGTCACGGCGCCCATTTGCCACGCAAGCCCACGAGCTGCTCTGTACAACACCGGTTGACACTTCCAAGCCCACCTGGGTCAAGGCGAGATGGAGATGGACAGACCAGTGGAAGTAACCATCTAGGCTACACTGTTACATCGGTGAACCCATGGATGTCCCTGGCCAGGACCTGCCCCGAAAGCAGTGGGTAACCCTCAATCGCTTGAGGACTGGCGTCGGACGCTATGGAGTGGCGATGAAGAGGTGGGGTCCCGTGGACAGTGCCTTCCGCGAGTGTGGGGACCCAACACACAGACAGTGGAGCACATGGTCACCAGTTGCCCCAAATACCGCCCACCGAATGGTGAACGAGGTCTGATTGACCTGGACCATGGCACTGGCTCGCCTCAACGGAGCTGCAGGTCTAAAAGACACACGACAGAAGAAGTGTACAGTTACCTTCGAGCTATGAGCAAGACTACTGTATCGTAGGGATATGGGGGATTGCTGTGTGCTCTGTTTCACAGACACATACGTGGCTTATACCCAACTCTCGGTGCTGGCACTCCAGCCTGAAGGTTTTCCACCTACCGAATGGACCTGATGAAACATCTGCTATTACGTGCCAGCCATTCTGACTACTGAGTGAGTTCATTGCCATCATGCTGACTGCAGTCTACACCCCACCTCAGGCCGACGTTGAGCTAGCACTTGGGGATGTAACTAGTAGAGTGGATAAGGGAGAACCAGTGGATGTGTTATATCTGGACTTCCAGAAGGCCTTCGACAAGGTCCCACATAAGAGATTAGTATGCAAACTTAAAGCACACGGTATTGTGGGTTCAGTATTGATGTGGATAGAGAACTGGCTGGCAGGCAGGAAGCAAAGAGTAGGAATAAACGGGTCCTTTTCAGAATGGCAGGCAGTGACTAGTGGGGTACCGCATGGCTCAGTGCTGGGACCCCAGCTATTTACAATATATATTAATGATTTGGACGAGGGAATTGAATGCAACATCTCCAAGTTTGCGGATGACACGAAGCTGGGGGGCAGTGTTAGCTGTGAGGAGGATGCTAGGAGGCTGCAAGGTGACTTGGATAGGTTAGGTGAGTGGGCAAATGCATGGCAGATGCAGTATAATGTGGATAAATGTGAGGTTATCCACTTTGGTGGCAAGAACAGGAAAGCAGACTATTACCTAAATGGTGGCCGATTAGGAGAAGGGGAGATGCAACGAGACCTGGGTGTCGTGGTACACCAGTCATTGAAAGTAGGCATGCAGGTGCAGCAGGCAGTGAAGAAAGTGAATGGTATGTTGGCATTCATAGCGAGGGGATTTGAGTATAGGAGCAGGGAGATTCTGCTGCAGTTGTACAGGGCATTGGTGAGACCACACCTGGAGTATTGCGTACAGTTTTGGTCTCCTAATCTGAGGAAAAACATTCTTGCCATAGAGGGAGTACAGAGAAGGTTCACCAGATTGATTCCTGGGAAGGCAGGACTTTCATATGAAAAAGACTGGATAGACTCGGCTTGTACTCGCTGGAATTTAGAAGATTGAGGGGGGATCTTATAGAAACTTACAAAATTCTTAAGGGGTTGGACAGGCTAGATGCAGGAAGATTGTTCCCGATGTTGGGGAAGTCCAGAACAAGGGGTCACAGTTTAAGGATAAGGGGGAAGTCTTTTAAGACCGAGATGAGAACGTTTTTTTTCACACAGAGTGGTGAATCTGTGGAATTCTCTGCCACAGAAGGTAGTTGAGGCCAGTTCATTGGCTATATTTAAGAGGGAGTTAGATGTGGCCCTTGTGGCTAAAGGGATCAGGGGGTATGGAGAGAAGGCAGGTACGGGATACTGAGTTGGATGATCAGCCATGATCATATTGAATGGTGCAGGCTCGAAGGGCCGAATGGCCTACTCCTGCACCTATTTTCTATGTTTCTATGTTTCTAATTGAGCGGCACAACCAACAAGCACGAAACATTGTTCCAGAACCTTCCACATCATCACTGGGAGCTTCAACCAGGTGAGCTTGAATAGGTACCTGCCGAACCAGCATCAGCACAGCACCGTCAACACCAGAGGATCCAACGCACTGGGCCATTCCTATCCCACGTGGAAAAATCTGACCAGCTGGCTGTGCTTCCTCTCCTGGTGTATAGACAGAGCATGGCACTGATGACGATGACCGCTAGGAGCTGGTCAGAGGATGCACAGGACTGGTAACCAGACTTTCAAATCGGTGGACCAGGCCTTATACAAAGATTAATCACTGGATCTGAATGGATGCACTACAGTGGTCGGCAACATCATAAAGAAATGCGTGCGTAACTGCAAAATCATTCTGGGTCTTCCCCGATCAAAAAACTCTGGATGAACCAGGAGTTCTATAATCTGCTGAGGGCTAGATCTAGCGATGTAGAGTCATACAGAAATTCTAGGTCCGACCTCTTGAAGACCTTCGCATGAATACGTCCCAAGTTAGGAAAAGGGGACGTACAATGAGATCTGGGTGTCCTAGTGCATCAGTCACTAAAAGGAAGCATGCAGGTACAGCAGGCAGTGAAGAAAGCCAATGGAATGTTGGCCTCCATAACAAGAGGAGTTGAGTATAGGAGCAAAGAGGTCCTTCTGCAGTTGTACAGGGCCCTAGTGAGACTTCACCTGGAGTACTGTGTGCAGTTTTGGTCTCCAAATTTGAGGAAGGATATTCTTACTATTGAGGGCGTGCAGCGTAGGTTTACTAGGTTAATTCCCGGAATGGCGGGACTGTCATATGTTGAAAGACTGGAGCGACTAGGCTTGTATACACTGGAATTTAGAAGGATGAGAGGAGATCTTATCGAAACGTATAAGATTATTAAGGGGTTGGACATGTTAGAGGCAGGAAACATGTTCCCAATGTTGGGGGAGTCCAGAACAAGGGGCCACAGTTTAAGAATAAGAGGTAGGCCATTTAGAACTGAGATGAGGAAAAACTTTTTCAGTCAGAGAGTTGTGAATCTGTGGAATTCTCTGCCTCAGAAGGCAGTGGAGGCCAATTCTCTGAATGCATTCAAGAGAGAGCTAGATAGAGCACTTAAGGATAGCGGAGTCAGGGGGTATGGGGAGAAGGCAGGAACGGGGTACTGATTGAGAATGATCAGCCATGATCACATTGAATGGCGGTGCTGGCTCGAAGGGCCGAATGGCCTCCTCCTGCACCTATTGTCTATTGTCTATTGTCTATTGAATAGACAACTCTGGACTAAGTTGGATTCGCAGGCAGATGCTTGTTAGCTGTGGCAGGACTTGCATGTTATCACCCCCACACAAGACAAATCCGGGTAGCGTAAGTGGCAACGGGACATCATTTCTGGTTTAGCTCAATGCCTTTTATGCATGCTTTGAAAGGGAGAACAATAACACACCTCCATGAGCTCACACAGCCCCTGATGACCCTGTAATCTCAGTCTCTGAGGGCAACGTCAGATCATCCATCAGGAGGATGAATCCATGCAAACTTCCTGGCCTAGATGTGCATCTGGCCAAGTGCCAGAACTGTGTGGACCAACTGGCTGGAGTATTCAAGGACATCTTCAACCTCTCACTTCTGCAGTCTGAGTTTCCCAGCTGCTTCTAATGGGCATCTAATCATACTGGTGCCCAAGGGGAGCATGGTGACCTGCCTCAATACTATCCAGCAGCACCTAATGAAGTGCTTTGAGAGATTCATTATCATGTAAACCAATTCCTGCCTCAGAAATGACCTTGGTCAGCTTGAATGTTGGGGGAGTCCAGAACAAGGGGCCACAGTTTAAGAATAAGGGGTAGGCCATTTAGAACTGAGATGAGGAAAAACTTTTTCAGTCAGAGAGTTGTGAATCTGTGGAATTCTCTGCCTCAGAAGGCAGTGGAGGCCAATTCTCTGAATGCATTCAAGAGAGAGCTGGATAGAGCTCGTAAGGATAGCGGAGTCAGGGGGTATGGGGAGAAGGCAGGAACGGGGTACTGATTGAGAATGATCAGCCATGCTGATGGCGGTGCTGGCTCGAAGGGCTGAATGGCCTCCTCCTGCACCTATTGTCTATTGAATTTGCCTATTGCCACAACATATAAATAGTAGATGCTATTGCACTGGCTCTCCACTCCGCTCTGGAGCATTTGGATAACAGGAAAACATACTCAGGCCGCTGTTCATTGATTACAGTTCAGAGTTCAACACAATCATCTCCTCCAAACATCACCAAGCTCCAAGACCTGGGCCTCTGTACCTTTCTTCGCAACTGGATCCTTGACTTCTTCATTGGCAGACCGCAATTAGTGTGAACCGATAACAGGCCTCAATTAGTGTGAATCCTCCTCATGGACCATCAGCACAGGTTTACCTCAAACTGCATGCTTAGCCGCCTGTGCTACCCTCTTTATACCCACGAATGGCCAGGCTAAGCAAAACTCCACTGCCATCTATAAATTTGCTGACAACACCATTGTTGTTGTCCGAATCACTTGGTGGTAAAGAATCGGTGTACAGGACAGAGATAGACCACCTTGGTGAGTGGTGAATGTGAATAAAACCAAGGAACTAATCTGTGGATTCAGAAAGGGGAAGTTGGGAGACCATGTGCCGGTTTTCATTGGTGGGTTGACTTCGGAGTTGGTCGCTTCAGATTTCAGGGCGCTTCCATCTGGAATCACCTGTTCTGGGCCCAGCGCAAACATGTAATCATGCCGAAGGCGCACATGCACCTCTAGTTTTTAGAAGTTTAAAGAGATTCAGCATGTCATCTTCCAACAAAACTCTACTGATGCACGGCAGAAAATATGCCGACTGGTTGCATCGTGGCCTGGTGTAGCAATTCCAACTCACAGGAACGCAAGAGGCTGCAGCGATTGCTGGATTCAGCCCGGTCCATCACGGGCACAGGCCTCCCTACCATCGATCTACATGAGGCGCTGCCTCAAGAAGGCCGCTTCAATCATCATGGATCCCCGCCATCCAGGCCATGCCCTCTTCTCACTGCTACCATCGGGCAGAATCCTGAAGTCCCATACCACCAGGTTCTGAAACAGCTACTTTCCTACAATTCTCAGGTTCTTGAACAAACCTGCACAATCGCAATCTTACAATATCTCCCCATACCCCCTGACTCCGCTATCCTTAAGAGCTCTATCCAGCTCTCTCTTGAATGCATTCAGAGAATTGGCCTCCACTTCCCTCTGAGGCAGAGAATTCCACATATTCACAACTCTGACTGAAAAAGTTTTTCCTCATCTCAGTTCTAAATGGCCTACCCCTTATTCTTAAACTGTGGCCCCTTGTTCTGGACTCCCCCAACATTGGGAACATGTTTCCTGCCTCTAACGTGTCCAACCCCTTAATAATCTTATACGTTTCGATAAGATCTCCTCTCATCCTTCTAAATTCCAGTGTATACAAGCCTAGTCGCTCCAGTCTTTCAACATATGATAGTCCCGCCATTCCGGGAATTAACCTAGTAAACCTATGCTGCACGCCCTCAATAGCAAGAATATCCTTCCTCAAATTTGGAGACCAGAACTGCACACAGTACTCCAGGTGCGGTCTCACTAGGGCCCTGTACAACTGCAGAAGGACCTCTTTGCTCCTATACTCAACTCCTCTTGTTATGAAGGCCAACATTCCATTGGCTTTCTTCACTGCCTGCTGTACCTGCATGCTTCCTTTCAGTGACTGATGCACTAGGACACCCAGATCTCGTTGTACTTCCCCTGTTCCTAACTTGACACCATTCAGATAATACTCTGCCTTCCTATTCTTACCACCAAAGTGGATAACCTCACACTTATCCACATTAAACTGCATCTGCATTCATGGACTAGTTTTTAATTGTGTTTTACACTCATGTATTGTTTTTTTTTGTAGTCTTATTCTTCTCATTGTCTTGTACAACTTAGGCGTCATTTATCTATAATTTATCCTTGTCGTCAGAATGCCCGAGAGTCGACTGCCAAAACAGCTTCTGTATGGAGAACTGTGTCAGGGCAAGCGCTCAGTAGGAGGACAGAAGAAACGGTTTAAGGACTGCCTCAAAGTGTCCCTCAAAGACTTGGACATCAACCTCAGCACTTGGGAGTCTCTTGCTCTGGACCGTCCAACCTGGCGTAGCAAGCTCACCACAGGAGCCCGTGCAGCAGAGAACAGACGCACTGCAGAGGCCCAGAGGGAACGCACCGCGCGCAAGGCCAGGGCTACCTCCACTTCCACTGCAGCACCCATCCACTTGTGTCCTACGTGTGGCCGTGCCTTCCGGGCCCGGATTGGCCTCACCAGTCACTTCCGGACCCACAGTCACCAATCCTCCAACTGAAAGTGAAGTCATGGTCATCTTCCAACCCAAAGGACGAACAACAACATCCTTTTGAGGGTTTTCTGAGGTTACATGCGCGATGGTGCAAAAGCACAGTTTTCATTGTACCTGTAGCTCATGACAATAAACTTGATTTAACTTGGTCTCTCTCTCTCCCCTCCTGAAGTTGGTGACTCTGAGTTACAGTTACTGTTCCTGCACTGCGTAACCGTATAGCCAAGGCCACAGTGGGAGACACATTGTGTCTCCTTGTACAGGAGCAGTCCTTGTACCCATGCCAAACCTGATACTTTTTTATTTCCTTTCCAGAGTAAAACTTGCAGATGATCTGTCCATCTGGCCTTCACCTGGCACTATCAGTTGAAACTTAAGTCCACAGATAATGTTTGTGGGCCTTGCAAGTGGATAGAGTCGGGAGGCTCTGAGACGAGAAGCTTGTTTTTGGTAAGTGATATTTTTGCACTGTCAGTTTCATGTAATGTTTGAAAAATCATCCTGACACTTGGTGAAAATTTCTTCAAGTGAGATAGCACTGTGCGCGCAGTTAAGCCGAGTCAGAGTGTAATACAGCACACAAACAAGCTCTTTGGTCCACCATGTCCATGTTAACCATCAACTGCCCGTCTACATTAATATTATTCACCAGCAAGTGGTCCAATGGCCTTCCATACCTTGGTGAATCATAGTGCTCTTCTAAATAAACTACATCATCAACTCGCTGAATTTCAATAAACTTTGAAAAGGGAATTCCAATATTCCCTTTACCCTAACGACGATAAGGGAATGGAATATGCTCCCACCCAACACACACATGCTGCTCCCGATGTTCAGTCATTTAAAAAGGGGATTGAGCAACTATATCTATAAGAAAATAACTGCAGATGCTGGTACAAATCGAAGGTATTTATTCACAAAATGCTGGAGTAACTCAGCAGGTCAGGCAGTCTCGACCCGAAACATCGGCCATCCCTTCTCTCCTGAGATGCTGCCTGACCTGCTGAGTTACTCCAGCATTTTGTGAGCAACTATATCTCCTCAACTTGGTCAAAAAGGCCCACTTCAAAATTTAATCGCTACTCTACTCACGCCGACCTGTGCAAGATCACCACTTATGAGGTGTTTGTGCAGTGATCAACCAGCACCAGGACCAAAACTTAAATGTTGTGTTTCTCTGCCATCACCAATCTCTCAATCAGTGCGTTCCACCTGTGTGGGGAAGATTCCCTCTTAAGATCACCTTTAACCTGTTGACTGCCAAGTTTTTTTCCCCACTACTGTCCATGGCCCGCGTGTATTCGGAGGTCAAGTCAAGTCAAGTCAAGTCAAGTCAATTTTATTTGTATAGCACATTTAAAAACAACCCACGTTGACCAAAGTGCTGTACATCTGATTAGGTTCCAATGGAAAAAAAAAATGAAACATACAGTAGCACGCAAACAGTTCACAGCGCCTCCTCAATGAGCCTCAAACGCTAGGGAGTAGAAATAGGTTTTGAGCCTGGACTTAAAGGAGTCGATGGAGGGGGCAGTTCTGATGGGGAGAGGGATGCTGTTCCACAGTCTAGGAGCTGCAACCGCAAAAGCGCGGTCACCCCTGAGCTTAAGCCTAGACCACGGGATAGTGAGTAGCCCCAAGTCGGCCGACCTGAGGGACCTGGAGTTAGAGAGGGGGGGGGGGGTTAGAAGATTTTTGATGTAGGGGGGGGGGGAGTGTCCATTTAGGGCTTTATACGTGAATAGGAGGAGCTTGAAGTTGATTCTGTACCGTACAGGGAGCCAGTGGAGAGAGGCCAGAATCGGGGTGATGTGGTCCCTTTTAGGTGGCACTGAACACGCTAAACATTCAAACACCTTGTGATGAACCTCTATCCTATATTTTTGACACCTCCAGTGTGGAGAAAGGCTTCTTACTAACTACATTTTCTGTGCCTCCCCTCATTAATTCTGTAGAGCTCTATCAGTGGGTTACCAGTATTGAGAAATATTGTGGGGTGGGGGCAGAATAGCGGGGGAAATATATGTCCTTTAGCGAACATGTGCGACCTTTCAACACCCACTGACATGGGCCTGTGGAAAGGTTCACCTCAGCAGCGATTCGGGATGGGCAATAATGCCCACCAACGACGCCTCCATTAGATGTGTATTAAGTAATGCATAAATCAATACATAGAAAATGGTTGATGTGGTAAGAAATGGACGAATGCCGACCTGGCATCCCTGGCTCAGAGGACCATCGGAACACAGCTACCAGCCTTGGAGGGCATCTACAACACACGATGCCTCAGAAAAGCCACCAGCATCCACAAAGACTCTTCACACCCCTGCAACAGTCTGTTCGAACTCCTTCCATCGGGCAGACGATACAAGGCCTTCTACGCCCGCACCTCCAGACTCAGGAACAGCTTCATCCCCAGGGCCATAGCTGCTATGAACCGGCCCTGCTGAGCCGGATGGTCACAACGCACAGTGATCCGGCACAGATCTACTTGCACTTTATTCTGTTTTCAAAAAGTGTTACAATTTGTTTCGTTGGGTTGTTTAAATCAATACTGACTAACTAATTAATTTATTGCATCATATGGGAGGCACATTCCCAATGTCGTTGTACCCCTGGACAAGGACAATAAAGATATATTGTATTGTATTGGTGCAGTCAGTAAGTCAATGAGTGACTTCGCTCGAGCCCGGTTGTGGACGGCGGGCGGGCAAAAGGGCGGGACGGGTTGCGGCGCTCCGCCCAACGTCCTGACGCGCTCCGCCCAACGTCCTGACGCGCTCCGCCCAACGTCCTGACGCCCGAACACCCGACGTCTGACGCCCGAACGGCCGAACACCCGACGCCTGACGCCAGGACGCCCGACAGCCCGCCCGCCGATCCCGATTGGCTGTGAGGAAGGGGTCGGGAGGTCAGGCGGGATCGCGAGCGGCCAATGAGCGGCGTGCGGGGCGGCCCAATGCCCGCGACCTGGATGCGTGGGAACTTTCGCCGTCCAAGTGAGAGGAGCCCGAACGGAGGCGGACTGGCCTTCGTCTGTGTGGGGCTGAGCAGGTAGGAGGCCCGGCGAGCAGCTTGGGATGGCGGTGGGAAGGAGGGAAAAACAAAGAAATATGGCATCATCGGCTGCAGAAAGGGAAGGCAGGCAGGAAGGAGGTCTGAATGTGTGTGTTAGGGCCAGCACTGACTGAGCTCCAGTGTGGGGTCGAGGGGGGTAATATTCTCCTCGCTTTTTGTATTCTTTTCGCTTTTTGCTCCTGATGTCTGTACATCGCAGTCGTCCCCAGTCCGGGTTTTCTTTGATGACTATTTCCTGGGTGGGATAATACCCAGCTGTACAATGGGTTCTTTCAGCTCAATAAGTTTCCATGATGCCTGTCATGTTACCTTGCTGATTATTTGGCAACGCGGTGGTAAAACTTCTTTGTGAGTCTGTAAATTACTTCTCAGTGGTAAACAGTGGGCTATCTGTTAGCAAAGCAGTCAGATCATTTAATCCTAACCTTGCATTGTTTGACCTTGTTTGGGATTCTAAGTATCAAAACAATAACAGCACCTTGCATGCAGTTATATAGAAAAAAAGACATTTAAATCTAACCAGAGATATTAAAATTGAATGACTATACTTTTGGGAAAGGTGACAGGTTTAAGATTGTTTCTTTAAAAGAGACTGCGAAGTGTATTAAAGCATTTCCAGAGTTTGAATCTTTTCCCCAGATTGGAAGTGTCAAAGACTGAAGGGCATATCTTTGTGGTGAGAGGGGTGAGTTTAAAGGGAAAAGGGTGATGGGTGCTGGGGATGCATTATCAGGGATGGTGATGGTAAGAGGCTTTTGGACAGACACATGGATATGTGGCGAATGGATCATGTGCAGGCAGAGGAGATTATAGTTTAATTTGGCATCATGTTCAGCACAGCCAATGTGGGCTGACAGGCCTGTGTTATACTGTTCTATGTTCTCAGGCAATCTAAGGGATGATTAAGAGACCAATTGTGTTACATTGGAGCTCACATGTTCCTGTGGTGGACCCCACTATGTTTAACACTCGTGTTCTCTTTTAGTTTCTCTGAAAATGCTTCATATTAGCACAGAATGGGATTCCCATTTAGAATTAAAACAAGTATTCCCCGATGTAGGAGAAGATTTGTATGGTCCCTTAAGACTTGTGCACTATTAAGTGGCGCTGTAGCTGATACTCTACCCAAACTTCACTGTCTTGCCTTGATCTCCATACCCCTTTAGACTCTCAATTGCATCCTCAAACTATGCATTTACAGCTCTCTGAGTGAGTGAATTCTAAAGATCTACAGTATTGCGCATAAAGACTTTTCTTATCTTGCTTGTAAATAGTTGCTTCCTTATTCAGAGACTTTACTCTGCTAATTCTAGATTTCCCCCATGATGAAACCTCCCTTTCAATTTCTGTGAGGCTTGTATTTTTCATTTGCCAATTTGCCTTCTCATTCTGCAAAGCAATATAAAAAAACAATCTTGTTGAATCTTTCTTGGTAGAACAATCCCAGGAATCAGAACAGAATGTTCCAAATGTACCTACATGTTTACTTTTTGCATCTTGAGACCAGCACATCAAGATCCCTTTGTACACTAATGTTTACCAGCTTTCCTTCATTTGTATTCTGTTTCTCTACTCTTCCCACATTTTCCCACATTATATTCCATCTTCTTGTCCACTAGCCTTTACAGACCCCTTATGACCACGGTTTGCTTTATCACATACTTTTGAATCGTTTGCAACATGTTGCACTTCAACATGAAGATTTGCAAGTGTTGGCCAGACTGAGGATTTCCTATCAGGCAGTGCCATTACTTCTCACCACATCCCAACCCTCACCCTAATTTAAGCAGTGTAATCCATGCTCTGCCTGTCAAGTTACAATTTACTTTGCCTTTTGGGTCTGAAGTAATGACTGCCCAGTATTTGCTTTAGACTCGTGGAGTAGCACTGCGTGAAAACAGGCCCTTTGGCCCAACTTGCCCACGCCAACCAACATGCCCCATCTACACTAGTCCCACCTGCCTGTGTTTGGCCTATTTCCCCTCTAAACCTGTCCTATCCATGTACCTGCCTAAATGTTTCTTAAACATTATAATACTATCTGCCTCAACAACCTCCTCTGGCAGCTCATTGCATACACCTACCAACTTTTGTGTATGTGTAAAACAAAATGCCCTTCAGGTTCCTTTTAAATCTTCCCCCTCCTCCCTCACAAGCCTATGCCCTCTGGTTCTCAATTCTCCTCTGGGTAAAATACTGAGCATTTACCCAATCTATATCCCTCATCTTCCTGTGCTCCAAGGAATAAAGTCCTAGCCCGCTCAACCTCTCCCTCTCGCTCAGGCCCTCGTGTCCTTGCATCATCTTTACTGCACACTTCAAGATTCAAGATTCAAGATAGCTTTATTTGTCATCCAAAAAAGTTTTTTGGACGAAATTCAGTCACTCACAGTCCAACAATAAAAGCACTAAAGTAGGCAGATTACACAACTTTCCAGTTGAACAACATATTTCCCATAACTCGGTGACGACAACTGAACACAATACTCTTAAGTGTGACCTCCCAATGTCTTGTTCGTGACATTTTTGTCTTTCAGATGTTTTCTGTTGTATTGTTTTTTTTGTGGGGTTGGAACAGGGTGACACATTCACAGGATCTGCCTGGGCTGGGAAACATTCAAATGTCCAATTGCATTGTATATCCTTGCAAACAGCCTACATCGGAAGATTAACACAGAGGAGTGCAGGTCTGTCGCCTTTCCTGAACAATTTGGACGCAGAGACATGTCACTGGTGAAGAGACATGTTGTCTGACCCACTGAGTTAGTCCAGCTTGTGTCTATCCTCGGTGTAAACCAGTTTCTGCAATTTCCTCCGACACAATGCAGTTTTGCAACGTGGCTCAGTTTGCATCTGGGCAACTAAAATAACACAAATAAATGCTAGTTATATGCTTTTGAAATGAAAATAGGAGCTGGCAGCTTGTGGGTGGAATAGGAAGGAGTAAACAAGATGAGAGCCAAGGGGCCCTAAACCTATCCCTTCTTCGAAGGGCCGAATGTCCTCCTCCTGCACCTATTGTCTATTGTCTTCGAGCCATGTGCGAGAAACCATGAAGATGCTTCGATGTGAATTTGGTTGTATTCAGATCCTGAGGATTTCTGCAGAAGCTGTGTAGTATTCTGGCAGGCTGCACTTAGAGATGAGCACAGATTTGGTCATGGGGACAGGGTATTGTAGATTAGTGTAATGGTGTCACTCATGTTATGTGTCATGCTGTTGTAGTTAGCTTTTGAGTGACCACTGCTTGTGTGATTCGGGTTAGTGTAAGTGGAACGTGCAGGCGTGAGGTCGTGCTTGCTATGTGGTTAATAAAGTCTTTGGATCATTATCCAGGTGTAAGGCTTATGTTATTATACGGTCAGCACAACATGGTGTCAGAAGTGGGATAACGTGGTCGTTTGATCGCTATGTTTAAGTCCTTGGGGTTGATACAAATCCGTATCTCGTCTCTGTTTTGCTGTCAGCACGACAGGTATGAATGAATGAATGAATACTTTATTGTCCCATGTGACAAGTCACAGTGAAATTCTTTGCTTGCAGACCCAGGGTATGCAAATGGTCGCCACATGAAGGTCGCTGACAACGTTACAAAGCATGCACAGTGTCCACGCCAGGTCCCCCTTTGTTCTCCGCCCCCCCCCCACGGCGGTCCACCCACGCCGGCTCCTCTTTTGTTGCTTCCCTCAACAGGGGCGTCCTCTCTTCCACATGTCAGTGGGTAGGACGAACGCTGCCTGTTTGTGTGAGCCAGTTTTATTTTATTTTTACAGATTGTTAGGTGCCTGGAAAGCACAGGTAGTGGAAGCTGACATGATAGTGTTGTTTAAGAGGCATTTAGATAGGCACGTGGGTGTTCAGGGAATGGAGGGACATGGATCACGTGCAGGAATATGGGATTAGTTTAATTTGGTCAAGACCCTTCCCGACCCGAAACGTCACCCATTCCTTCTCTCCAGAGATGCTGCCTGTCCCGCTGAGTTACTCCAGCATTTTGTGTCTATCATGTTTAAACCAGCATCTGCAGTTCCTTTCTACCCAATATTGGTGAGATATTTCATTAAATTCATTAAGACAATAAATAATTGAAGTGGAGTGACCAGGTGGGGATTAAGGAGGAACCCTCCTAAGAACCCTGTTAAAGAAATCTTGATTTTAGATTTTTTAGATTTAGAGATACAGTGCAGAAACAGGCCCTTCGGCCCACCGGGTCCGCGCCGCCCAGCGATCCATGCACACTAACACTATCCTACACCCACTAGGGACAATTTTTACATTTGCCCAGCCAATTAACCTACAAACCTGTACGTCTTTGGGGTGTGGGAGGAAACCGAAGATCTCGGAGAAAACCCACGCAGGTCACGGGGAGAACGTACAAACTCCGTACAGACGGCGCCCGTAGTCAGGATCGAACCTGAGTCTCCGGCGCTGCATTCGCTGTAAGGCAGCAACTCTGCCGCCGTGCCGGCCCTTGATGAATTTCTGAGTCACTGTTTGCAAAGAGCCTGTTCAAACAGAGATTGATAGAACTCTGGATATTAGGGAAATCAAGAGGTGTGGGGTTGGTGCTGGAAAATAGTACGAATGTAGAAGATTAGCTAATGTAGTAGACCCAATACTAATGTAGAAGACTGATCCTCATGAGTCACACAGCTTCCAAGGGCCAGATGGCTTATACTGTTGATGCTCATATGACAGGAGGTTAGTCACTTGGTAAGGAAACTCAGCCTCTTGTGACCACAGAATTTACGTCGGCACAGTGGCGCAGCGGTAGAGCCGCGGCCTCACAGCACCTGAGGCCCGGGTCTGATCCTGACCACGGGTGCTGTGTGGACGGAGTTTGTACCTTCTCCTCGTGACTACGTAGGTTTTTCTCCGGTTCCCTTCCGCACTCTAAAGTAAGTTGTAAGATTGTACCGAGTGCGTGTAATTTAGTGCGTGGGGTGATCGCTGTTTAGGAAGATTGGGATGGTGGGTGGAGTTGTGGGGGAGAGCAGGGGAGATAACAAGAGGCTGGGACGTGATAGACGAAGGTAACCAGAGGCTGTGGATAATGGCATCGGATTTAGAGTTTAGAGATGCAGCTTGGAAATATGTTCTACGGCCCAACAAGTCCGCAACGACCAGCGATTTATTGCTTATTTTTATTGGTCTTATTGTTGAACTGCGGGTAATCTTTCATTTCACTGCACATTTATGTGTATGTGACAAATAAACTTGACTATTGACTATTGATCCCCATTCACTATCACTACGCACGAGGGGCAATTTACAACTTTTACCAAAGCCAATTACCCTACAAACCTGTACATCCTTGGGATGTGGGAGAAAACCGGAGCACCCGGAGAAAACCCACACGGTCACGGGCAGAACGTACAGACTCCGTACAGACAGCACCTGTAGTCGGGATCGAACCCGGGTCTCTGGCGCTGTGAGGCAGCGACTCTACTGCTGTGCCACCGTGCCGCCCCTGCCACTGTGTCCCCCTGGTGCGAAAAGAAGGTGAAGCGTGACAATAGACAATAGGTGCAGGAGGAGGCCATTCAGCCCTTCGAGCCAGCACCGCCATTCAATGTGATCATGGCTGATCATTCTCAATCAGTACCCTGTTCCTGCCTTCTCCCCATACCCCCATGGTGTGGGACCAAATAAGGGAGGGGGGGCTGGACAGATGGGAACAGTGGGGGAGGGGACCTGATGGGAGGTGTGTGTGGGTGAAAGGCAAATGGAGTGGGTGGGGAAGAAGCCCAACTTCCTGGTATGTGAGGGAAAGAAAACTGCAGATGCTGGTTTCAATCGAAGGTAGACACAAAATGCTGGAGTAACTCAGCGGGCCAGGCAGCATCTGTAGAGAGAAGGAATGGGTGACGTTTCGGGTCGAGACCCTTCTTCAGACTGAAGAAGGGTCTCGACCCGAAACGCCTCTAATCCATGTTCTCCAGAGATGCTGCTTGACCCACTGAGTTACTCCAGCACTCTGTGAAACGTCACCTATCCATGTTCTCCACAGATGCTGCCTGTCCCGCTGAGTTACTCCAGCACTCTGTGAAACGTCACCTATCCATGTTCTCCACAGATGCTGCCTGACCCGCTGAGTTACTCCAGCACTCTGTGAAACGTCACCTATCCATGTTCTCCACAGATGCTGCCTGACCCGCTGAGTTACTCCAGCACTCTGTGAAACGTCACCTATCCATGTTCTCCAGAGATGCTGCCTGACCCGCTGAGTTACTCTGGCATCCTGTGTCTACCTTCCTGCTATGTGAGAATGGCTTAGGACGGTTATTAAAAATGAGCAGGTTTTGTGCAAGGTTCATGAATGTAACTTGGCTCTAACAGTGCCAATGTTTGTTGGCCAGTCAATAATTACTTCTTGGCCACAGCTCAACATACTGGCTGTTATAAATTATTTACAGGTGGACTTAAAGTTGTTTCCTCCAGTTAAGCTTCATCAACCATTTGGCTTCGGGTGTTTGCTTCTTTCTCCAGGAGATCAGCTGACTGAGCTGGATTTTAGTATAGGTGCACTAGCACATCTTTGTTTAGGAAAAAAACTGCAGATGCTGGTTTAAATCGAAGGTAGACACACAATGCTGGAGTAACTCAGCGGGCCAGGCAGCATCTCGGGACAGAAGGAATGGGTGACGTTTCGGGTCGAGACCCCTCTTCAGACCGATGTCAGGGGAGGGGGCGGGACAAAGATAAGATGTAGTCGGAGACAGGAAGACTAGTGGGAGAACTGGGAAGGGGGAGGGGACAAAGAGGGACAGCAAGGGCTGTCTGAGGTTGGAGAAGTCAATGTTCATACCGCTGGGGTGTAAGCTGCCCAAGTGAAATACGAGGTGCTGTTCCTCCAATTTGCGCTGGACCTCACTCTGACAATGGAGGAGGCCCAGGACAGAAAGGTCAGATTGGGAGTGGGAGGGGGAGTTGAAGTGCTGAGCTACTTGGGAGATCAGGTTGGTTGAGACGGAATGAGCGGATGTGTTCAGCGAAACGATCGGCGAGCACATCTTTGTTCCTTAGTTGAGGACTTTACAAGCCTTGGGTGGCACGATGTTCTCCCTGTGACTGCATGGGTTTTCTTTGGGTGCTCCGGTTTCCTCCCACACTCCAAAGACATGCAGGTTTGCAGGTTAATTGGCTTTGGTAAATTGCAAATTGTCCCTAGTGTGCACGATAGTGTTAGTGTGCGGGGATCGCTGGCCGGCGCAGACTCGGTGGGCCGAAGGGTTCTGTTTCTGCACTACATATCTAAACTAAACATTGAATGCTTAAAGTGTAGGGAAAAAACTGCAGATGCTTGTTTAAATCGAAGGTAGACACAAAATGCTGGAGTAACTCAGCGGGTCAGGCAGCATCTCAGGAGAGAAGGAATGGGTGACGTTTCGGGTCCCGAAACGTCACCCATTCCTTCTCTCCTGAGATGCTGCCTGAACCGCTGAGTTACTCCAGCATTTTGTGTCTACCATTGAATGCTTAAAGCTGGACTCTGCTGTAAAATTAAGAGGTAATGCTAGTTAAAAGGTCTGATTGTCCTGCTTCCTCTCTTATTAAAGCGTAACTATGACAGTTGTCCTTTTATTAAAACCCCAGCTGTAGAGGTTTCCTTCGTGAAAATCCACACAGTAGTGGTTGTACTCTTCGTAAAACCCTGCCTGGAATAGTTGCCCTTCTTTAGGCTCAAAAGGCCAGCCAAAGCTCCACGTAACTGGAAATGTTCTGATAGGATTCAAGAGTCTGTCTGCATTGGCAAATTCAGAACTCAATTCAGAACTCCCAGTCACAAGATGGCCGCTGCTTGCAAATTGACAGTCACCATTTTAACTACATTAATATTTCCAGTATAAACACCAGAGTCCCAGGTAAATACAGATCTGTTTGGCTTTATTTATTTGTGTGAAGGCAAACGCGAGCAAAGGGCCAGAGTTGTAAATATATTTCCACGTCCTAGTGCATTGCATCACACATGTTTCAGAGGCCAGGGTATGGGTGTAGTAGTCAGTTCTATGACCTTATCAAGGAGTGTGTGATACTGGAGCAATGACGTGCACAGAAGGTTGAGAATACTTCAGAGATTCTGAGATCCAACCACCTTATCTCCTTGTATGCAGCCAGCACAGACTTCGTCGACATATTATTGTAGAAATTGTTCATCTTTGGTATCCTCCTTGGCTTTGTGCTTTGCCCTTTTGTTTCTGAGTTTGAAAGTTGTTTATCAAATTCCATTCTCGGACGCGAGTATAAAATAAATTTCCATTTAAATGGCCGCCCTTTTAATGTAATGTACCAAAGGACTTCGAGTCCTTAAATTGGCAAGGAAATGTGAGGATAAAATCTTGAAGGAAAGTAAAATTAGTGAAGTGACAGAGATCTGGGTCTTTATGAAGGCAGGCGGGTTGATGTTAAAGGGCGTGGTGGGTGCGTGTCAGTTGGCAGTGTCTGGTGATAATACCTGACTGGGTAACTGTTAGATACTGCTCTTGGGGGCTAATGGAATCAAGGGATGTGGGGAGAAAGCAGGAATGGGGGGTTAGTGTGAATTGTGAGGTAGATGCAATAAGGCTGCAGGGTTACTTGGACAGGTTGTGTGAGTGGGCGGATACATGGCAGATGCAGTTTAATGTAGATAAGTGTGAGGTTATTCACTTTGGAAGTAAGAATAGAAAGGCAGATTATTATCTGAATGGTGTCAAGTTAGGAAGAGGGGATGTTCAACGAGATCTGGATGTCCTAGTGCATCAGTCACTGAAAGGAAGCATGCAGGTACAGTAGGCAGTGAAGAAAGCCAATGGAATGTTGGCCTTCATAACAAGAGGAGTTGAGTATAGAAGCAAAGAGGTCCTTCTACAGTTGTACCGGGCCCTGGTGAGACCGCACCTGGAGTACTGTGTGCAGTTTTGGTCTCCAAATTTGAGGAAGGATATTCTTGCTATTGAGGGCGTGCAGCGTAGGTTCACTAGGTTAATTCCCGGAATGGCGGGACTGTCGTATGTTGAAAGGCTGGAGCAATTAGGCTTGTATACACTGGAATTTAGAAGGATGAGGGGGGATCTTATTGAAACATATAAGATAATTAGGGGATTGGACACATTAGAGGCAGGAAACATGTTCCCAATGTTGGGGGAGTCCAGAACAAGGGGCCACAGTTTAAGAATAAGGGGTAGGCCATTTAGAACTGAGATGAGGAAGAACTTTTTCAGTCAGAGTGGTGAAGGTGTGGAATTCTCTGCCTCAGAAGGCAGTGGAGGCCAGTTCGTTGGATGCTTTCAAGAGAGAGCTGGATGGAGCTCTTAAGGATAGCGGAATGAGGGGGTATGGGGAGAAGGCAGGAACGGGGTACTGATTGAGAGTGATCAGCCATGATCGCATTGAATGGCGGTGCTGGCTCGAAGGGCTGAATGGCCTACTCCTGCACCTATTGTCTATTGTACTGATTTAGGGTGACCAGCCATGATCGTATTGAATGAAGGTGCTGGCTCGAAGGGCTGAATGGCCTCCTCCTGCACCTGTTTTCCGTGTTTCTAACTGGGTCCATATTTCACATTTCATTTATGTTTTGTGTGGGGCACATTTCAAAGCCGTCATCAGCCATTTTATCAATACTTGAAATATTGGCATCTTAATGAAAAACAAAATCTGTGACAATTATGTGCAACATACATCGTCTGGATGCACTGGGACGCATCCTCAGTGATGTGATCTGGGGTCATCGGGTGTTTCGGGTCTCACAACATCAGACGCCCTCGCCCAGGCGACCCAGCCTGGGGTTGATCAGGCCCTGACTTGCATCCCAGCAGCAACTGCCCACGGATCAGCCCTCTTAATAACGACTCTGCAGGGGTTGGGAGACTGGTGCGTGGAGGGACGAGTCTGTGGGGCGAGTCCTGGCCCGGCTCCTCCTGCGTCTCACCAGGTTCAGGGCCTGTGCCCTGCACCTCTTTCTCCTCCTCCGAGCATTTCATTCTTGCCTGATGGCACAAGGCCTTTCCGTAGCTTATTGGGTTTCTTTTTCACAACAGGCACGGACTGGGGGTGCCAACCCATCTTGTCCCGGGTGCCGTCTTTCCGTGCTCTCTCCAGTAGTCACCAAACTATTCCTGGTTGTCACCCAGTCTGTTCCTAGGTGCCACTGGCTGAGCCAGACTTCGATGTGAACGATACATCCTCTGGATGCGCTGGGACGCATCCTCAGTGATGTGACCTGGGGTCATGGGGTGTTTCGGGTCTCACAACATCAGACCCCCTCGCCCAGGCGACCCAGCCTGGGTTGATCAGGCATCCCAGCAAGTCTATCGAGTGTTATGTGAGACAGCCCCCTTCTTAAGAGTGAAGCTAAGATTCTCGCAATGTGTTCCATCTTGCGCCAAATCCCCCCTCTCTTTCTGCTGTTGGTAAATTTTCCCTGGGTACGTTTCTGTATCATCCCTTTCTACCTTGGCCATTGATATGCTTGGATCTCAGCATTGACTGTTTCGAATATCGATTCTGAACCTAAAGTCCATACCCAACATAGACACAAAATGCTGGAGTAACTCAGTGGCTCCATGCCAAAACCCCTCTATTAAACAAGGGTCACCAGATAAGCTCTGGGAAAGAGGACATTAGTTTGGTTACCATGCAAAGGTGTTGAACTCTGAATGTTGGCTACCCATTGGAGATCAGGACAGTTTTACCCGCTCTTCTGTACAATTAGACTTGCCGATTCTCTGGTTTATTGGATGTTAATTCCGATAAGTACCCAAATGCGCTTTTATTTTCCCTTTTTACATGTTATAGAATATAGAACGTAGCGCAGGAACAGGCCCTTCAGCCCACAATGTCTGTGCCGAACACGATGCCAAAACCAACCCTTACCTGCCTGCACATAATCCATATCTCTCCATTCCTTCTCTCCAGAGATGCTGCCCGTCCCGCTGAGTTACTCCAGCATTTTGTGTCTACCGTCGATTTAAACCAGCATCTGCAGTTCTTTCCTACGCGTTTGTGTAAGAAAATAACTGCAGATGCTGGTACAAATCGAAGGTATTTACTCACAAAATGCTGGAGTAACTCAGCAGGTCAGGCAGCATCTCAGGAGAGAAGGAATGGGCGACGTTTCGGGTCGAGATCTTTCAGTCTGACCTTTCTGTCATGGGCCTCCTCCAGTGCCATAGTGAGGCCCAACGGAAATTGGAGGAACAGCACCTCATATTTCGCTTGGGCAGCTTCCAGCCCAGTGGTATGAACATCGACCTCCAACTTTAGATAGTTCCTCTGTCCCTCTCTTCCCCTCCCCCTTCCCAGTTCTCCCTCTATCTTCCTGTCTCCACCTATATCCTTCCTTTGTCCCGCCCCCCTGACATCAGTCTGAAGAAGGGTCTCGACCCGAAACGTCACCCATTCCTTCTCTCCCGAGATGCTGCCTGACCCGCTGAGTTACTCCAGCATTTTGTGAATAATTTCCTACGCATTTTGTCTCTCCATTCCCTGCATTTCGGTAGTATTGTAAATTTTCCAGTGACCCAGGTGAGTTCAAAGGGAGTGGGTTTCATCATGTATTGTTTCAGCTTGTCAAAATGAGCCAAAACATACAAGCACTCCCACCTCTGGCTGTGAACCCATCCATGGTCCCCAATCTCTGCTGTTCTTGGCACCAGCTCTGGATCCCCAGCTGCCAGTGAGAATGGTGTTGTTCTGTTGCCACCACACCTGACCCAAAAAGCTGGAGGAACTCGGCGGGACAGGCAGCATCTCTGGAGAGAAGGAATGGGTGATGTTTCGGGGCGAGACCCTTCTTCCGACTGAAAGTCAGGGGAAAGGGAAAGGAGAGATAATAGTCGGCGATGTGGAGATCTGCAGAGAAATAGCGATGGTAAAGGAAACAGGCCGTTGTGAGCTGTTTGTTGGGTGAGAACGAGAAGCTGGTGCGACTTGGGTGGGGGAGGGATGGAGGGATGGAGGGGAGGGATGGAGAGAGAGGGATGGAGAGAGGGGGAAGGAGAGAGGGGGAAGGAGAGAGGGGGAAGGAGAGGGGGAAGGAGAGAGGGGGAAGGAGAGAGGGGGAAGGAGAGAGGGGGAAGGAGAGAGGGGGAAGGAGAGAGAGGGAAGGAGAGAGAGGGAATGCCGGGGTTACTTGAAGTTAGAGAAATCAATGTTCATACCACTGGGCTGTAAGCTGCCCAAGCAAAATATGGGATGCTGTTCCTCCAATTTGCGTTTAGCCTCGCTCTTGACAATGGAGGAGGCCGAGGACAGAAAGGTCCTATTGGCCTAAAGGACAATTAAACAGTCTTGACTTCCTTGACTCTTGGAGGTAGAGGGGTGGTTGCAGTAAAGAGAAAGTTGGCGATTGGTTAATTTAGAGTGCGCTGACAGAGAAAGTAAGCGGCTTTGCTCATTTCCTCCACTCAAATTTTCTCTAGACTAAAAACTATTCCAGTTGCCTGTTACTTTAAATTCTACACCATGATCCCAATCTGACCTCGCCACCTGTGGCCTCTGATCACTGTTCCAATGAAGTTAAATACAAGTTTGAGGAGCCTGCACTGTTGACGGTGATTCATCGATTCTCTCTTTTGTTTATTGACGCGCTACCTCTCAAAGGTTGAGAGTGTTTAATTGTCAGGTGTGGCAGGAACTTGTCATATGCACCAATTTAATTCTTCCCAGCTGCTTTACGGGCACATTAACCCACGACACAATAAATAAATAAGCAAACAAATCTACAATAAGATAATTTACGAGAGGATTTGAGTATAGGAGTAAAGAGGTTCTTCTGCAGTTGTATAGGGCCCTGATAGGACCACATCTGGAGGATTGTGTACAGTTTTGGTCTCCTAATTTGAGGAAGGACATCCTTGTAATTGAGGCAGTGCAGCGTAGGTTCACGAGATTGATCCCTGGGATGGCGGGACTGTCATATGAGGAAAGATTGAAAAGACTAGGCTTGTATTCACTGGAGTTTAGAAGTATGAGAGGGATCTTATAGAGACATATAAAATTATAAAAGGACTGGACAAGCTAGATGCAGGAAAAAATGTTCCCAATGTTGGGGGAGTCCAGAACCAGGGGCCACACAGTCTTAGAATAAAGGGGAGGCCATTTAAAACTGAGGTGAGAAGGAACTTTTTCACCCGGAGAGTTGTGAATTTGTGGAGTTCTCTGCCACAGAGGGCAGTGGAGGCCAAGTCACTGGAAGAATTTAAGAGAGAGAGTTAGATAGAGCTCTGGGGCCTAGTGGAATCGGGATATGGGGACAGGTTACTGATTGTGGATGATCAGCCATGATCACAATGAATGGCCTCCTCCTGCACCTTGTTTCTATTCTAGGTAACCAGACCATAACAGTAGAAAATGAAGTGTGCAGTGCAACCTGATACAAAGGCCATAGTAGTTTGGTGCTGAGGAGGGGTCGTGGTGAGTTGTTCAAAAGCCCGATGGGGGCTGGGGGTAAATCTGGCCTCGAACCGAGAGGTCGTGGATCTCTGACGCATGTCAGGGCGGCACGGTGGCGCAGCGGTAGAGTTGCTGCCTTACAACGAATGCAGCGCCGGAGACTCTGGTTCGATCCTGACTACGGGCGCCGTCTGTACGGAGTTTGTACGTTCTCCGCGCGGCGCGGACTCGGTGGGCCGAAGGGCCTGTATCCGCGCTGTATCTCTAAATCTAAAATCTAAAAAATCTTTCTTCTTGATGGCAGCTGTGAGCATGGCCAGGGTGTCAGTGAGGACAGTGGCTATCCTCTTGAGACAGAGCATCCCTTGGACTCCTTTGATGGTGAGGAGGTGGGTACCCGTGGTGGGCCGGGCAACGTTCACCACTATCTGCGGTCTCCTCTGTTCATGGGCGTTCGAGTTGCCCAGTCAGGCCGTGATGCTACCAGTCAGTACGCGCTCTGTCGTACACCTACAGAGGCGCGATAGAGTATTCGGCGATGTGCTGAATCTCTTCAAAGGACTGAGGAATGGCCAGCATCATCTGAAAGTACATGAGCTTCCATGAGCTTGAACAACAGCTAGTTCTACCGTGCCACCTTTTCACTGTACACGTGACAATAAACTAAACTGAAACACCTCCACTAGACCTCAAAATGAGACCATTGCCTCAAAATTCAGAGCATTAAGATGAGAGGAGCAAAGTTATTAAAGGAGATTTTTAAAGGATTTGCAAAATAGACAATAGGTGCAGGAGGAGGCCATTCGGCCCTTCAAGCCAGCACCGCGATTCAATGTGATCATGGCTGATCATTCTCAATCAGTACCCCATTCCTGCCTTCTCCCCATACCCCCTGACTCCGCTATCCTTAAGAGCTCTATCTAGCTCTTTTCCCGTTACATTTCCCTTTTCCATCTACATTTCCCTTTACCTCCCCCCTCAACTCCATCCAAGGACCCAAACAGTCTTTCCAGGTGAGAGAAGTTCACCTGCACCTCCTCCAACCTCATCTATTGCATCCGCTGCTCTAGATGTCAACTTCTTTACATCGGCGAAACCAAACGCAGGCTCAGCGATCGTTTAGCTCAACACCTTTGCTCACTCCGCCTTAACCAACCTGATCTCCCGGTGGCTGAGAACTTCAACTCCCCCTCCCACTCCCAGTCTGACCTTTCTGTCATGGGCCTCCTCCAGTGCCATAGTGAGGCCCACCGGAAATTGGAGGAACAGCACCTCATATTTCGCTTGGGCAGCTTGCAGCCCAGCGGTATGAACATTGACTTCTCCAACTTTAGATAGTTCCTCTGTCCCTCTCTTCCCCTCCTCCTTCCCAGTCTCCCTCTATCTTCCTGTCTCCACCTATATCCTTCCTTTGTCCCGCCCCCCTGACATCAGTCTGAAGAAGGGTCTCGGCCCGAAACGTCACCCATTCCTTCTCCTGAGATGCTGCCTGACCTGCTGAGTGACTCCAGCATTTTGTGAAACAAAATGTTAAATGGTCAGCTCGACATTGACCACATCTACACCAAACCCAAACCTGTCAGGAATAGACGAGGGCATTCAATTCAATTTGAGATACCAGCTATCAAGACAGATGCGTATAGCAATTCATTCTTCCCTCGCACAACTAAAGCATGGGATGGTCTTCACCCTACTGTAGTTACTCAACCAGACGCAACTACATTTAAGGTAGCTCTTCTCCAAGAAGCCCTTCTTGCTTAAGTCCATACTCCGCCACCTCCAGTTTAAATTCCATTTGGAATATTTTGGAGGACCAAGAACTAAGAGATATGGGGGGCAAGTTTTTTTTTTACACAGAAGCTGGTGGGTGCCTGGAAATTGCTGCTCAGGGTGGGGGTGGAGGCAGATGCGATAGTGGTATTTAAGAGGCTTTTGGATAGGCACATGGATATGCAGGGACATTGATCATGTGCAGGCAGACGAAGTTTAGCTGAACTTGGCATGTTTGGCATGGACTTTGTGGGCTGAAGGGCCTGTTCCTTACTGTGCTGTTCCGGGTTCTAAATGACCAGACTGCTCATGGGTGAGTAGAAATGTTGGGAAGATTGCAGCCATCTATCTATATACTAAAACTCTTGTTTGTTTGTTTGTTTGTTTGTTTGTTTGTTTGTTCCTGAACTACAGCCAAAATGATACACAATAGCGCGACAATTTTCGGCCCACCTTACTCACCGTCGTCCCTTTGGTGCTAATGGAAGAGGTTTCATTGAAATCGATGTTATATTTTTAAAGTTATTCACATTTTAAAGTTTAAATCTATCTCCTAGGGAGGGGGGTGGAGGGAGGGAAGATAAGGGGTGTTGAGGGGAGGATGGAGGGGGTGAGGGAGGGGGTGAGGGGAGGTAGGGAGGGGGTGAGGTGAGGGGGGGGAGGTAGGGAGGGAGGGGGTGAGGGGAGGTAGGGAGGGGGTGAGGTGAGGGGAGGAGGGAGGGGGTGAGGTGAGGGGAGGAGGGAGGGGGTGAGGGGAGGTAGGGAGGGGGTGAGGGGAGGTAGGGAGGGGGTGAGGGGAGGAGTGAAGGGAGGGGGTGAGGGGAGGAGTGAAGGGAGGGGGTGAGGGGAGGTAGTGAGGGGAGGAGAGGGGAGGTGGGGTGAGGGGAGGGGGGGTGAGGGGAGGGGGGGTGAGGGGAGGGGGGGTGAGGGGAGGGGGGGTGAGGGGAGGGGGGGTGAGGGGAGGGGGGGTGAGGGGAGGGGGGGGTGAGGGGAGGGGGGGTGAGGGGAGGGGGGGTGAGGGGAGGGGGGGTGAGGGGAGGGGGGGGTGAGGGGAGGGGGGGGTGAGGGGAGGGGGGGGTGAGGGGAGGGGGGGGTGAGGGGAGGGGGGGGTGAGGGGAGGGGGGGGTGAGGGGAGGGGGGGGGTGAGGGGAGGGGGGGGTGAGGGGAGGGGGGGGTGAGGGGAGGGGGGGGTGAGGGGAGGGGGGGGTGAGGGGAGGGGGGGGTGAGGGGAGGGGGGGGTGAGGGGAGGGGGGGGTGAGGGGAGGGGGGGGTGAGGGGAGGGGGGGTGAGGGGAGGGGGGGGTGAGGGGGAGGGGGGGGTGAGGGGGGGGTGAGGGGGGGGGTGAGGGGAGGGGGGGGTGAGGGGAGGGGGGGGGTGAGGGGAGGGGGGGTGAGGGGAGGGGGGGGTGAGGGGAGGGGGGGTGAGGGGAGGGGGGGTGAGGGGAGGGGGGGGTGAGGGGAGGGGGGGGTGAGGGGAGGGGGGGGTGAGGGGAGGGGGGGGTGAGGGGAGGGGGGGGTGAGGGGAGGGGGGGGTGAGGGGGGGGTGAGGGGAGGGGGGGGTGAGGGGAGGGGGGGGTGAGGGGAGGGGGGGGTGAGGGGAGGGGGGGGTGAGGGGAGGGGGGGGGTGAGGGGAGGGGGGGGGTGAGGGGAGGGGGGGGTGTGAGGGGAGGGGGGGGGGTGAGGGGAGGGGGGGGGGTGAGGGGAGGGGGGGGGGTGAGGGGAGGGGGGGGTGAGGGGAGGGGGGGGTGAGGGGAGGGGGGGGTGAGGGGAGGGGGGGGTGAGGGTGAGGGGAGGGGAGGGGGGGTGAGGGGAGGGGAGGGGGGGGTGAGGGGAGGGGGGGGTGGGGTGAGGGGAGGTGGGGTGAGGGGAGGTGGGGTGAGGGGAGGTGGGGTGAGGGGAGGTGAGGGGAGTGGAGGTGGGGTGAGGGGAGGGGAGGTGGGGTGAGGGGAGGGGAGGTGGGATGGAGGGGAGGGGAGGTGGGGTGAGGGGAGGTGGGGTGAGGGGAGGTGGGGTGAGGGGAGGTGGGGTGAGGGGAGGTGGGGTGAGGGGAGGTGGGGTGAGGGGAGGTGGGGTGAGGGGAGGGGAGGTGGGGAGGAGGGGAGGGGGGGGTGAGGGGAGGGGGTGAGGGGAGGGAGGAGGGAGGAGGGGGGAGGGAGGAGGGAGGAGGGGGAGGGAGGAGGGGGGAGGGAGGAGGGGGGAGGGAGGAGGGGGGAGGGAGGAGGGGGGTGGGGAGGAGGGGGTGGGAGGGGGGGGGTGGGTGGGGGGAGGGAGGAGGGGGGAGGGTGGTGGGGGAGGGAGGAGGGGGGGTGGGGGGAGGGGGTGGAGGGTGGGGGGTGGGGGGGGGGGGGTGGGAGGGGGGGAGGGGGGGTGGGGGGAGGGGAGGGGGGAGGGGTGGGGGGGGAGGGGAGGGGGGGGGGAGGGAGGAGGGGGGAGGGGGGGAGGGAGGGGGGGGAGCGGGAGGGGGGGAGCGGGAGGGGGGGAGAGGGAGGGGGGGGAGAGGGAGGGGGGGAGAGGGAGGGGGGGAGAGGGGAGAGGGAGGGGGAGGGGGGGAGGGGGAGGGGGGGGAGGGGGAGGGGGGGAGGGGGGGAGGGGGGGAGGGGGGGGAGGGGGGGGAGGGGAGGAGGGAGGGGGTGAGGGGAGGGGAGGAGGGAGGAGGGAGGGGGTGAGGGGAGGGGGTGAGGGGAGGAGGGAGGGAGGGGTGTGGGGGGGGAGTGAAGGGAGGGGGTGAGGGGAGGTAGGAAGGGAGGGGGTGAGGGGAGGTAGGGAGTGAGGGGAGGTAGGGAGGGAGGAGTGGGGGAGGGGGGTGAGGGGAGGGGAGGTAGGGGAGGTAGGGGAGGGGGGTAGGGAGGGGAGGTAGGGGAGGGGGGGAGGTAGGGGGGGGGGTAGGGTAGGGGGGGGGTAGGGGGTGAGGGTGGGGGTGAGGGGAGGGGGTGAGGGGGGTGAGGGGGGGTGAGGGGAGGGGGTGAGGGGAGGGGTGGGGAGGGGGGTGAGGGGAGGGGTGGGGGGGGGGGGGGTGAGGGGAGGGGGGGGGGGGTGAGGGGGTGGGGGTGGGGTGGGGGTGGGGTGAGGGGTGGAGGGGAGGGGGGGGGTGAGGTGAGGGGAGGAGGGGAGGGGGGGTGTGGGTGAGGGAGGTGGGGGGGTGAGGTGAGGGGAGGGGAGGGGTGAGGGGAGGGGGTGAGGGGAGGGGGTGAGGGGAGGGGGTGAGGGGAGGGGGGTGAGGGAGGGGGTGAGGGGACGGGAGGGGGTGAGCGGAGGTGGGAGGGGGTGAGCAGAGGTAGGGAGGAGGGTGAGGGAAGGAGGGAGGGGAGTGAGGAGGGTGGAGGAGAGGGTGCTGCACCAATGCAGGAGAGGTTTGGGCCCAACGGGTCCACTTGGTCCAGTCTCTACTATTTCTCCCATTTCCCATTCCGAGGACACTGGCTCGTTTCTTTTCCTTGGCAACGATCTCGAACTAAACCAGACTCTTTCCACCTTGCTCTCATACTTAATCCCCAAATAAGCTTTGAATTCCATGTCCAAGCCATCACCCAGATTGTGTACTCCTACGTGTAACACCACTTCATTCCATCCTGCCTTAGCTCATTTTTTTGTTGACACCGTTGTCCATGTTTGTGCCTTGAGCATTAATGGGGATTGAAGGAGTAAATTGTTCACACAAAGGGCAGTTGGTGGGAATGAGACTGGTGCTCTGATAGCAACCTGTCCCTAAATACCACCAAGACCAAGGAGCTGATCATCAACTTCCTCAGGTCACATAACGGGGAATACGCCCCGATCTCTATCAACGGGGACAGTGTGGAGAGAGTGTCCATCTTCAAGTTTCTGGGCACTCACATTTCGGAGGACCTAACATGGTCCAATAACACTGCTGCGCTGGTCAAGAAGGCACAGCAACGACTGTTCTACCTAAGAACACTGAAAAGTCTGGTCTACCCCAACAGCTGCTGACGACCTTCTACCGCTGCACCATAGAGAGCATCCTAACACATGGCATCCCTGTGTGGTACCTCAGCTGCATGTAGTAGAGAGGAAAGCTCTTCAGCGGGTAGTCCATGGAGCTCAGAGGACCATCGGAACACAGCTACCAGCCTTGGAGGGCATCTACAGCACACGATGCCTCAGAAAAGCCACCAGCATCCACAAAGACTCCTCACACCCCTGCAACAGTCTGTTCGAACTCCTTCCATCGGGCAGACGATACAAGGCCTTCTACGCCCGCACCTCCAGACTCAGGAACAGCTTCATCCCCAGGGCCATAGCTGCTATGAACCGGTCCTGCTGAGCCGGATGGTCACATCGCACAGTGAACCGGCACAGACCTACTTGCACTTTATTCTGTTTTAAAACTGTTACAATTTGTTTCATTGGGTTGTTTAAATTAATACTGACTAGCTAATTAATTTATTGCATCGTACGGGAGGCGCATTCCCAATCTCGTTGTACCCCTCCCTGTACAATGACAATAAAGATATATTGTATTGTATTGTATGAGCTGCCAGAGGAGTTGGTGGAGGCTGGGGCATAAGTTCCAGGTGCAGAATTAGGCCATTCGGCCCCGTCGAGTCCACTCCGCCATTCAATCATGGCTGATCCATCTCTCCCCTCCCAACCCCATTCTCCTGCCTTCTCCCCATAACCCCTGACACCCTTGCTTTTAGAACGTTTAGAAGGCACCTGGACAGGTGTTTGAATTAATTGGGCAGAGAGGGATATAGAGTTAATGCAGGCATGTGGGATTAGTACAGATGGGTATGACGCTCAGTGTCGATGCAGTGGGACAAAGGGCGTGTTTCTATGCTGTACGACTCTATGACTCAACTTCTAAACGATAAATCTAATTCACTTTATTCTGTACTCGGTAGCTCTGTCTTGGAAGCAAGAGTACAACTCACTGAATCACGTGGCGTCTAATCTCCTTTTGTGGCCAATGTTTGATTAGGTTCCATTTAGTTCAGTTCTTTGAGTTCAGTTTTCGAGATACAGCCCTGGAAACTGGCCCACCGAGTCCGCACCGACCAGCGATCCCCGCACGTCAACACACACCAGGGACAATTTTACATTTATGCCAAGCCAATTAACCTACAAACCTGCACGTCTTTGGAGTGTGAGAGGAAACCGAGGATCTCGGGGAAAATCCACGCAGGTCACGGGGAGAACGTACAAACTCCGTACAGACGGCGCCCATGGTCAGGATGGAACCCGGGTCTCTGGCGCTGTGAGGCAGTAGCTCTACCGCTGTGCCACCGTGCCACCCGAACAGCCTTAGTATGCTTTTTCTACATTTGAGGTGCTATAAAAATGTGAATCATGCTTGCACTTGTTCTGTTGGAAGCATGTGTATAGACTTGTGGTTTAGACTTATTGTTCCATAAAGTGGCTTCAATCATAGCAGTAAGATTAACTGCTGCTGCCTGAGTCACAGGGTTCCTGGAGGCTACTATCTCCCAGAGAAACCAGTGTTGCTAGGTAAATGGAATACTGCAAGCCACATAGCTTATTCGTATCCCAGGAGGTTAAGTACCTGACAGTGACATTAATGAGGGCCATGGGGGTCATACCGTACGGAAACGGGCCCTTCGGCCCATGCCAACCAAGATGCCCCATCTAAGCTAGTCCTATGTGCCCATGTTTGGCCCGTATCACTAATCCTTTCCCATCCATGTACCCTTTTTAGAAGTTCAGAAGAATGGGTGGGGGGGGGAGAAACCTCATCAAAAGGCACAGAATAGTGAAAGGCTTGGATGTGGAGAGGATGTTTCCACTAGTGGGAGAGTCTAGGACTAGAGGTCACAGCCTCAGAATTAAAGGACGTTCTTTTTGGAAGGAGATGAGGAGTTTCTTTAGTCAGAGGGTGGTGAATCTGTGGAACTCTTTGCCACAGAAGGCTGTGGAGGCCAAGTCAGTGGATATATTTAAGGAAGAGATAGATAGGTTCTTGATTAGTACGGGTGTCAGAGGTTATGGGGAGAAGGCAGGAGAATCGGGTTGGGAGGGAGAGATAGATCAACCATGATTAATGGGCAGAGCAGACCTGATGGGCCGAATGGCCTAATTCACTCCAATCACTTAAGATCTTGTGATCTACCTGAAGGTAGTTGTGGAGGAAAAAGGAGCTGTGATGACCATTTGATTGCAGGCCTGTCTGAAATACTGGATGTGTCTAAGCACCATAAATGCGTGACTTTAACCTTTGAACACGGACCGTGTATGTTCACGTACACAAGTTATAGGAGTAGAATTAGGCCATCGAGTCCACTCCGCCATTCAATCATGGCTGATCTCTGCCTCCTAATCCCATTTTCCTGCAAGCATTCTCTGAACTTAACAGGACCCAACTGCTAGGGTTGCCAACTGTCCCGTATTAGCAGCGACATCCCGTATTTTGGGCTAAATTGGTTTGTCCCGTACGGGACCGCCCTTGTCCCGTATTAGGCCCCGGGGGGGGGGGGCGCTGTAGGCCCCGAGGGCCGCTGTAGGTCCGGACAGTGTAGGCCCCGATGGCTGCTGTAGGTCCGGACAGTGTAGGCCCGGGCGCCGCCTGACGGAGGTTGCATAGCAACCCGCCTCCCGGCACGGGCGGCCACCATTGGTGGAACGGGAGCATGTGGCCACTGGCTGGGTGAGGTCACGTGGGGCGCGGGGCGGTGACGTCACCTTTTGTCCCTTATTTGGGAGTGAGATAGTTGGCACCCCTACCGATTGCATATTTTGGTTTGATATCAAGTAAGGTATCATGGCCTGGGTCAGATGAGGATTAGCTGTTGTTGAGTCTGGGTTTGCTTTTAGCTTTATCCCTGATTTGTGTGCACACACACACAGTCGTCCTGATTAATTCTGCTTAACAAATGTGACAACATTCACTGCACAAGGCCATTTCCAGTTCAAATGAAAATGGGTGAAGGATTCTTGTGTGGGTCGTGTATGGATACTGGAGGAGGGGTTGACCTGCCTCCAAATCCCCTGCCACCAATTGGTGAATGAACTGAGACAGCCAGGCTGGTCTTGTGACTAAACGAAGGTTGCTGGCTTTGGCTGGAAGTATTGTGACCCTTCCTGTCCCTGCAGCTTTGCTTTCAACAGTAAGCTATAAAGTGTGAATTGCAAAAGACTCTGTAAGTATTTTTACTCTTTAAACTGCCTCAATTAAATCTGTTTGTTGGAAGTTAGATGAATCTCAGCCCAGGGGGTAGTCGATTCAGTGGAGCCATCTATATACTAAAACTCTGTTTGTTTGTTTGTTTGTTTGTTTGTTTGTTCCTGAACTACAGCCAAAACGGTACACGATAGCGTGACAATTTTAGGCCCACCTTACTCACCGTCGTCCCTTTGGTGCTAATGGAAGAAGTTTCATTGAAATGGTGTTATATTTTAAAAGTTATTCACATTTTAAAGTTTAAATCTATCTCCGAGGGAGGGAGGATAAGGGGATTGTGGGGGATGGAGTGGGGGGAGGATAAGGAGGGGGATGGAGTGAGGGGGAAAAGGGAGGGGGGGAGGAGAGGGTGCTGCACGAATGCAGGAGAGGTTTGGGCCCTACACTTGGTCTAGTCTTTTTCCAAAAGCTGCTTTTTAAATGCAGTTAGCAGCTGACTTCTCGGGAAGAAATTCAGCTGCATTCCGAACGTGTCGTACCACAGTCCTAATCATCGAGTTTAGTTTAGAGATAAAAGCGTGGAAACAGTAGTTCTACAGCTATGCCTCTGTGCCGCCCGTTGGAAATGTCTAATCTTGGACATTTGCATCCTGGGACAAAGGTTCTGACTGTCTACGCTATCTATGACTCTCATCATTTTATATACTTCTCTCAAGTCTTCCCTCAACCTCCAAACAATCGAAGTCTATCCAACCTCTCCTTGTACCTAAAGCCCTCTAATCCAGGTAGCATTCTGGAACTATAGACAATAGGTGCAGGAGGAGGCCATTCGGCCCTTCGAGCTAGCACCACCATTCAATGTGATCATGGCTGATCATTGATCAGAACAAAGGGGAAGATGCTTGAATTTTATTACCTTCCATCACCGTGAGGAATGTGGAATCCACTGTGATGGATGGTTATGTTAAATTTTATCTTATGTGGCTGTGTGTCTTGTTGCTTTTCACTTCGTATGGCTGTATAAGAAAATAGCTGCAGATGCTGGTACAAATCGAAGGTATTTATTCACAAAATGCTGGAGTAACTCAGCAGGTCAGGCAGCATCTCAGGAGAGAAGGAATGGGTGACGTTTCGGGTCGAGACCCTTCTTCAGACTGATGTCAGGGGGGCGGGACAAAGGAAGGATATAGGTGGAGACAGGAAGATAGAGGGAGATCTGGGAAGGGGGAGGGGAAGAGAGGGACAGAGGAACTATCTAAAGTTGGAGAAGTCGATGTTCATACCGCTGGGCTGCAAGCTGCCCAGGCGATCGCTTCGCTCAACACCTGCGCTCGGTCCGCATTGGCCAAACTGATCTCCCGGTGGCTGAGCACTTCAACTCCTCCTCCCATTCCCAGTCTGACCTTTCTGTCATGGGCCTCCTCCAGTGCCATAGTGGGGCCCACCGGAAATTGGAGGAACAGCACCTCATATTTCTATGTTTCTAAGTGATGTGGGGCACTCTTCGATAGGGAGAGGCCCTGCCGTGTGACCGTTACAGAAGCTTTCCATTGAGTTACTATCAATAGCAAATTAGATCTCATTGCAACAGCTTGTATCTTTTGGCCGGCCCAGCCAGCCCCTTCTGCGCATTTCTGAGTTCGGTGAGATATGAACTAATCCCAAGGCACAGAGACCCTCTTTTATAAGTGCATTTTTGACGATGAATTGCCGAATTTTGTCATTTAGCGAACGACATGTTAAATATATCTAAAACCAGGGTGAGCGATGGCTGGGAACTGTAAGATGACGCTCAGAATAATCGACTTTAGTTTAGTTTAGAGATGCAGCGCCGCTGGTCGGCACCGACCAGCGATCCCCGCACACCAACACTATCCTGCACACACTGGGAACAATTTACAATCTTTACCGAAACCAATTGACCTACAAAACCGCACGTCTTTGGAGTGTGGGAGGAAACCGGAACGCCCGGGGAAAACTCACAGGGAGAGCGTGAGTACAGACAGCACCCGTGGTCAGGATCGAACACGGGTCTCTGGCGCTGTGAGGCAGTAGCTCTACCACTGTGCAATCATGCCAATCGTTGACTTGACCATTTTTGTTTCTTGCAATTGCTGGCTGCAAGGTGCTTTCTCAATTTGATGAAACGGACATCAGATTTAAGTTTTGAAATCGTTCAAACATCTACACTGCACCTCAAACAAATAGCAATTTAAAATGAAAATAAAATGATCCCTCTGTATGACATGAAGACAGACACAAATAGCTGGAGTAACTCGGCGGGTCAGGCAGCATCTCTGGAGTATGACATTATGAGTCTGTGATAAGAGTGGAGGTTTTCAAATGTAGTTTAAAGGGCTTTGATATGTTGCTTTTCAAGAAAAAATTAATCGTGTGAGATTTTAAAGGTGAATGAAGCGGCATATATTATGCTTTATTAAAGAGTGTAAGAAAATAACTGCAGATGCTGGTACAAATCGACGGTATTTATTTCACAAAATGGTTGAGTAACTCAGCAGGTCAGGCAGCATTTCAGGAGAGAAGGAATGGGTGACGTTTCGGGTCGAGACCCTTCTTCGGACTGATGTCAGGGGGGGCGGGACAAAGGAAGGATATGGGGGAGACAGGAAGATAGAGGGAGATCTGGGAAGGGGGAGGGGAAGAGAGGGACAGAGGAACTATCTAAAGTTGGAGAAGTCAATGTTCATACCACTGGGCTGGAAGCTGCCCAAGCGAAATATGAGGTGCTGTTCCTCCAATTTGCGGTGGGCCTCACTATGGCACTGGAGGAGGCCCATGACAGAAAGGTCAGACTGGGAGGGGGAGTTGAAGTGCTGAGCCACCGGGAGATCAGGTTGGTTAAGGCGGACTGAGCGAAGGTGTTGAGCGAAACGATTGCCGAGCCTGCGTTTGGTTTTGCCGATGTAAAGAAGTTGACATCTAGAGCAGCGAATACAATAGATGAGGTTGGAGGAGGTGCAGGACTGAAATCCAAATTCTAAATGGTGGACATACAATACTGTGTGCTACAATAACAGCAGTGGCACAGTGGTAGAGCTGCTGCCTCACAGCACGAGAAGACCATGGTTCGATCCACACCCCGGGTGCTGTCTGTGGAGTTTGCACGTTCTCCCCGTGACCCGCGTGGGTTTCCTCCGGGTGCTCCGGTTTCCTCCCACATCCCAAAGACGTGCGGGTTTGTAGGTGACTTGACCTTTGTAAGTTGCCCCTAGTCTGCAATGTATAGGATGAGAAGGTGGGATAACGTTTACCCACCTCCCTCTGTGTGGAGAATGTTGCCCCTCGGACATCCTTAAAATATCTCCCCTCTATACTAAACTTGTGTCTCCGCATTGTAGACTCCCCTATTTATCCACCCCCTCATCCATATACTAAAACTCTCGTTTGTTTGTTTGTTTGTTCCTGAACTACAGCCAAAACGGTACACGATAGCGCGACAATTTTAGGCCCACCTTACTCACCGTCGTCTCTTTGGGGTAGGGGTGGAGGGTAGGGGTGGAGGGTAGGGGGGAGGGGTGAAGGGTGGGGGGGGGGGGTGAAGGGGATGGGGGAAGGGAGGGGGAGGGGGGGGGTGGGAGGGGGGAGGAGACGGTACTGCAGCAATGCAGGAGAGGTTTGGGCCCAACTGGTCCACTTGGTCTAGCATTTTTATAAACCTCTAAGGTCGCTACTTGCCCTCTTAAGTTCCAGTGTGAACAATCCCAGCCGTCCAATTTCTCCTTGCAACTAAAGGCCTCCATCAGCTGACCATGTCCCGAGTGTCACTGAACCAATGTCCTGACCAGCTGCAGCGTGATGTCGTAGTGGGTGACTTTAATGGCCCCTGTAGTGACTGGGGCTTGGACTCCAACATCCCTCTGCACAAGATTAGTGTTTGGTGGGGCATGTTGGCACGCAGAGACAAGTTGGGCCGAAGGGCCCTGTCTCCGTGCGTCATGACCATGGGCTGGCGTGTGGCAACCTTGGAACCGCGCTGAAACATTGCAAAACTTTTTTACCATTTCATTTCCAGATCAGCTGGCTTATTCTGTTTCTGCTGTGTCAGTCTTGCCGACAGTAGTGCGTTTTGTCCTCCTTTTTCATAATCTTATCTTTTTCTTGGTATCTGTGCAGGGAACGTGGCTTCAGCGGAGAACTTTGAGTGTGGACTCATTCCATTCACCATGGCCCCCGAACAGGAAACCACAGAGAACACAGGTAAAGACAGTGCTTGTATTCTGCAAATATCCTAATCATCGTGCCACAAGGTGATGGTGGAAGGTAGACACAAAATGCTGGAGTAACTCAGCGGGTCAGGCAGCATCTGTGGAGAACATGGATAGGTGACGTTTCACAGAATGCTGGAGTAACTCAGCGGGTCAGGCAGCATCTGTGGAGAACATGGATAGGTGACGTTTCACAGAGTGCTGGAGTAACTCAGCGGGTCAGGCAGCATCTCTGGAGAGAAGGAATGGGTGACGTTTCACAGAGTGCTGGAGTAACTCAGCAGGTCAGGCAGCATCTGTGGAGAACATGGATAGGTGACGTTTCACAGAGTGCTGGAGTAACTCAGCGGGTCAGGCAGCATCTGTGGAGAACATGGATAGGTGACGTTTCCATGAGTGCTGGAGTAACTCAGCGGGTCAGGCAGCATCTGTGGAGAACATGGATAGGTGACGTTTCACAAAGTGCTGGAGTAACTCAGCGGGTCAGGCAGCATCTCTGGGGAACATGGATAGGTGACGTTTCACAGAGTGCTGGAGTAACTGAGCAGGTCAGGCAGCATCTCGAGAGAGAGAACGAATGGGTGACGTTTCGGGTCGAGACCCTTCTCATGGTGAATGGTTATTTTTGGAGGCCTATGACTAGTGATGCGCCTCAGGGTTTGGTGCTGGCTCATTGCTGTTTGTGAATACAGTCTTTTTTGCATTGGGGGGCCAATCGACAACTAGAGGGCACAAATGTTCAGGTGAGAGGGCAAAGATTTTGTAGGAACCGGAGGGGTTTCCTTTTCACACGGAGGGTGGTGGGTGTATGGAACGAGCTGCCAGAGGAAGTAGCTGACGTGGGCACAATATATCTATACACTAAAACACGTTTGTTTGTTTGTTCCTGAACTACAGCCAAAACGGTACGCGATAGCGCAACAATTTTAGGGCCACCTTACTCACCGTCGTCCCTTTGGTGCTAATGGAAGAAGTTTCATTGAAATCGGTGTTATGTTTTTTTAATTATTCACATTCTAAGGTTTAAATCTATCTCCTAGGGAGGGAGGGGGGGGGAGGGGGGAGGATAAGGGGGGTTGAGGGGGATGGAGGGGGATGGAGGGGGGGGGAGGAGAGGGAGGGGAGGGGGAGAGGAGAGGGGAGGAGAGGGGAGGGGAGGGGAGGAGAGGGGAGGAGAGGGTGCTGCACCAATGCAGGAGAGGTTTGGGCCCAACATTTTAAAAGACGGGTACATGGATGGGAAAAGTTTAGGGGGGTATTGGTAAATGCGGGCTGATGGCACTAGCTGAGATGGGGCATCTTGGTCGGTATGGATGAGTTGGGCCGAAGGGCCCGTTGCCATGCTGCGTGGCTCCATGCCTCTGTGACCCATATCAACCCGGGGAAGTGAGGAAAGGAATGGCAGATTGGAATGTAACTCGGTCAATTGGAAGTTGACTCATTTTGCAAAGCTCAGCAAGGGCAAGACATGCATAGAAACATAGAAACTAGGTGCAGCAGTTGGCCATTCGGCCCTTCGAGCCAGCACCGCCATTCAATATGATCATGGCTGATCATCCAAAATCAGTACCCCGTTCCTGCCCTCTCCCCATACCCCCTGATTATGTTAGCCCTAAGAGCAAAGAGCCCGAAGAGCTATAATCTAACTCTGACCAACTATGAAACTGTGTCATAAACACTGAATGACAACACCCTAAGGCGTTTCGTAGAACAGAGTCCTATTAAATCTTTCGCCTTAAACCAATGTGCTATCATTCTTGATTCCCCCTAGTCTGGGTAGGAGACTCGTATTCCCCTTATCTATTTTTGTCGTGATTTTATACACTTGTATAAGATCACCCCTTGGCCTCCTGCGCTCCAAGGAATCAAGTCCTAGCCTGCCCAGCCTCTCCCTATAGCTCAGGCCCTCTAGTCCGGGCAACATCCTCGTAAACCTTCTCTGTACTCCTTCCACCTTAATGACATCCTTCCGATGGCATGGCGACCAAAACTGAACGCAATACTCCAAATAGTGCAAGAAAATAACTGCAGATGCTGGTACAAATCGAAGGTATTTATTCACAAAATGCTGGAGTAACTCAGCAGGTCAGGCAGCATCTCAGGAGAGAAGGAATGGGTGACGTTTCGGGTCGAGACCCTTCTTCATACTGATGTCAGGGGGGGCGGGACAAAGGAAGGATATAGGTGGAGACAGGAAGATAGAGGGAGAACTGGGGAGGGGAAGAGAGGGACAGAGGAACTATCTAAAGTTGGAGAAGGCAATGTTCATACCGCTGGGCTGCAAGCTGCCCAAGCGAAATATGAGGTGCTGTTCCTCCAATTTCCGGTGGGCCTCACTGTGGCACTGGAGGAGGCCCATGACAGAAAGGTCAGACTGGGAGTGGGAGGGGGAGTTGAAGTGCTCGGCCACCGGGAGATCAGGTTGGTTAAGGCGGACTGAGCGAAGGTGTTGAGCGAAGCAATCGCCGAGCCTGAGTTTGGTTTCGCCGATGTAAAGAAGTTGACATCTAGAGCAGCGGATGCAATAGATGAGGTTGGAGGAGGTGCAGGTGAACCCCTGTCTCACCTGGAAAGACTGTTTGGGTCCTTGGATGGAGTTGAGGGGGGAGGTAAAGGGACAGGTGTTGCATCTCCTGCGGTTGCAGGGAGAAGTGCAATACTCCAAATGTGCCCTCTGCAACGTGTTGCACAACTGTAACATAATATCCCAACCTCTACACTCAATACCCTGACTTGTGAAGGCCAATGTTCTGAAAGCCTTCTTGGAGCAGACAGAGAGCTGTACAGCACAAGAACAGGCCCATGGGAACTACACTCGTCCCCCTGCAGGACCTATACATCAGGAGGTGCAGATCCAGAGCAAGCAAGATCATGACCCTGCCACCCCAGTAACGGTCTGTTCCAGATGCTACGGTCAGGCAAACGCCTCCGCTGTCACGCTGTGAAAACGGAGAGGATGAGACGGAGTTTCTTCCCACAGGCCATCAGGACTGTGAACTTTTATAACTCCAGAGACTAAATTTTTGTCTACACTATAGTAACTTATTAACTTTATTTATATGCTGTAACTAATTCTTTTTTGTGCACAAACCGCAGGCATTGCCACATTCATTTCACTGCACATCGTGTATGTGTATGTGACAAATAAACTTGACTTAACTTGACAATGTCTGCGCCAATCGTGAAAACTCTTATCTGCCTGCACATGATCCATATCCCTCCACTCCCTGTTACCTATCCCTTTGCCTATCCAAAAGGCTCTTAAATGCCACTATCGTATCCGCCTCCGTTACCACCCCTGGCAGCGCGTTCCATTGTGTGTATTTGTGTGCGTGGGGGAAAGAGACCGTTCCCTGCATATCCCCTTTTAAACTTTCCCCCCTTCACGGTAACGCTATGATCCCTCTAGTATTTGTACTCGCTGGTCACAGACCTCCAGCCGGAATATTGTCCTTCCACCACAACCCTCTTGTCTTCTATCAGTAAGCCAGTTCTGAATCAAAGCATCCATATCACTGTTAGACCCGTGCAGGTTCACAAATGTTTAAAAAACTGCAACGTGCCGGAGTAACTCAGCGGTCACGGCAGCGTCTGTGGGGATGCTGCCATGTCCTCCGCAGCAGTTTAAAAAAAAAAAAGATTATCTTCCCCCTGCCCCTGTGGATTCGACTGATTTAAAGTTGGGAGAACTGCCTAAAATGACTTTGCCGTGCCAACCTTTTCTGGGAAATCAGGGAGAGCTAGATAAAGCTCTTAAAGATAGCGGAGTCAGGGGGTATGAGGAGAAGGCAGGAACTGGGTACTGATTGAGAATGATCAGCCATGATCACATTGAATGGCGGTGCTGGCTCGAGGGGCCGAATGGCCTCCTCCTGCACCTATTGTCTATCATTTGGGTAAATATGTTTCTCCAAACCACTTTCTTCCCTGTGAAATCAATAGACAATAGGTGCAGGAGTAGGCCATTCAGCCCTTCGAGCCAGCACCGCCATTCAATGTGATCATGGCTGATCATTCTCAATCAGTACCCCGTTCCTGCCTTCTCCCCATACCCCCTGACTCCGCTATCCTTAAGAGCTCTATCTAGCTCTCTCTTGAATGCATTTAGAGAATTGGCCTCCACTGCCTTCAGAGGCAGAGAATTCCACAGATTCACAACTCTCTGACTGAAACAGTTTTTCCTCATCTCTGTTCTAAATGGCCTACCCCTTATTCTTAAACTGTGGCCCCTGGTTCTGGACTCCCCCAACATTGGGAACATGTTTCCTGCCTCTAACGTGTCCAACCCCTTAATAATCTTATACGTTTCGATAAGATCCCCTCTCATCCTTCTAAATTCCAGTCTATACAAGCCTAGTCGCTCCAATCTTTCAACATATGAGAGTCCCGCCATTCCAGGAATTACCTACGCTGCACGTCCTCAATAGCAAGAATATCCTTCCTCAAATTTGGATACCAAAACTGCACACAGTACTCCAGGTGCGGTCTCACTAGGGCCCTGTACAACTGCAGAAGGACCTCTTTGCTCCTATACTCAACTCCTCTTGTTATGAAGGCCAACATCCCATTGGCTTTCTTCACTGCCTGCTGTACCTGCATGCTTCCTTTCAGTGACTGATGCACTAGGACACCCAGATCTCGTTGTACGTCCCCTTTTCCTAACTTGACACCATTCAGATAATACTCTGCCTTCCTATTCTTTCCACCAAAGTGGATAACCTCACACTTATCCACCTTAAAATGCATCTGCCATGCATCCGCCCACTCACACAACCTGTCCAAGTAACCCCGCATCCTCATAGCATCTTCCTCACAGTTTCGCACTACCACCCAGCTTTGAATCATCTGCAAATTTGCTAATGGTACTTTTAATCCCTTCATCCAAGTCATTAATGTATAGCAGCAGGTGCCAAAGACACGGAATTGAAAAGCGAGTTAATTGGTTTCTGTAAAGATATCAGGAGAGACTGCATCGCCTGGGATTGTTTTCCCTGAGAGAGGAAGGAGGCTGATTGAACGACCATTGTACACGTTTGGATATAAGAGATACAGCTCGGAAGCGGGCCCTTCGGCCCACCGAGTTTGCGCCGACCAGTGATCACGCTGTCCACTAGCACTATCATCTCCACCAGGGACGATTTTTAACAATTTTTTTCACCAAAACCATTTAACCTACAAACCTGTACGTTTTTCGAGAGAAAACCCACACGGTCACAGGGAGAACGTACAAACTCTGTACAGACAGCACCCGTAGTCAGGATGGAACCCGGGTCGCTGCAAGTGCAACAGCTCTACCACTATGCCGCCTTGCCATTTCTAAAAGCATGAGGGGCATAGATAATAGTCAATTTATCTGTCACATACACATAAATGTGCAGTGAAATGAAAGATTACCCACAGTCCAACAATAAGAGCAATAAAAATAAGCAATTTCACACACAATCATAAACCAACACCAAACAAAAAGAAACATCCATCACAGTGAGTCTCCTCCAGTCACCTCCTCACTGTGATGGAAGGCCAGAATGTCTTTTCTCTTCCCCTGCCGTCTTCTCCCGCGGTCAGGCTGTTGAACTTGCCACGTCGGGGCGGTCGGGGCTCCCGACATTGAAGCCCCCGCCGGGCATTGGCCGCAGCCACAGGTTGGAAGGGAAAGATGTAAAGGGAAGCTGATGGCCTGAGGGCAATGGGCATAAGGAATGTGCTGCCAGGGGAGACAGTTGAGGCAGGGACCATAACAGCAGTTCAGATGTTTGGACAGGTACGTGGATAAGAAAGGTTTGGGGGGGATATGGGCCAAATGTAGGCAAGTGGGGTTAGCATAGATGGGCAACTGAGTCAGCATGGACGGATTAGGCCCAAGGGTCTGCTTCAGTGCTGCATACTGAAACTGCACTCTGCGTGTGACTCTGACTCTACAAATGGGCTGAGCCAGACGACTTAAAACCTTTACGTAACCAAGACCACTTCACCCACATAGTTTGCACATGCCTGTGATTCAGTCATAACCCAAGCACTGCTAAATGCTCTTTTATACTCCTGTCTCTTCAGTGCGCTGTTTGCAGTCCTCCATGAAGTTGCAATTCGCTTTTTCTATAAACACCAGAGCTTTAAAATCCCATTCCTCGCATTCCTACAAAGCCTCAATCTTTAATTTACTTTTCAGCTATGTAACCCTCCCCGCACCCATCTGAATCTGACCATTGTATCTCGTTCTGCTTCTGGGCTATTGTTACTTCAGTGGCTAATCTTTTGCAATTCGCTGCTTTTTAAGAATGAGCGTATTCAAAACCAACCTTTTGCCTCTGGGCATTTGAAGCTAATGCCATGGTTTGCTCGTGTTATTTTTATTCAATTTTCTTTCTTTTCCTGCCTAAATATATACAAGATGCACCATAAATAAATGTATGACTCCTAAATATAGGGCACAAACTATTACTTTGTTTTGGCCTTTCAACCACAAGGAACCACTGGCTTCTATATAAAACTAGACCAAGTGCACCCATTGGGTCCAAACCTCTCCTGCATTGGTGCAGCACCACCTCCCCTTCACCCCCTCCCCCTCACCCTCACCCCCCCTCCCCTTCACCCCTTCCCCCTCCCCTTCACACCCTCCCCCCCCTCCCCATCACCCCTCTCCCCCTCCCCTTTACCCCTCTCCCCCCCCTTCACCCCTCCCCTTCACCCCTCCTCCCCCTCCCCTTCACCCCCTCCCCCCCCCTCACCCCTCCACCCCTTCCCCCCTCACCTCACCCTCTCCCCCTCCCCTTCACCGTCTCCCCCTCTTCCCCTCCCCTTCACCCCTCCCTTCACTCCTCCCCCCTCCCCTTCACCCCTCTCCCCCTCCCCTTCACCCCTCCCCCTTCACCCCTCTCCCCCTCTTCCCCTCCCCTTCACCCCTCCCCTTCACCCCTCTCCCCCTCGCCCCCTCCCCTTCACCCCTCTCCCCCTCCCTTCACCCCTCCCCTTCACCCCTCTCCCCTCCCCTTCACCCCTCCCCTTCACCCCTCTCCCCCTCCCCCCCTCCCCTTCACCCTCTCCCCTCCCCTTCACCCCTCCCCTTCACCCCTCTCCCCCTCCCCTTCACCCCTCTCCCCCCTCCCCTTCACCCCTCCCCTTCACCCCTTCACCCCTCTCCCCCTCCCCTTCACCCCTCTCCCCCCTCCCCTTCACCCCTCCCCTTAACCCCTCTCCCCCCCCTCCCCTTCACTCCTCTCCCCCCTCCCCTTCACCCCTCTCCCCCTCTCCCCCCTCCCTTCACCCTCTCCCCCTCCCCTTCACCCTCTCCCCTTCACCCCTCTCCCCCTCCCCTTCACCCCTCTCCCCCTCCCCTTTACCCCTCTCCCCCCTCCCCTTCACCCCTCTCCCCCTCCCCTTCACCCCTCTCCCCCCTCCCCTTCACCCCTCCCCTCTCACCTCTCTCCCCCCTCCCCTTCACCCCTCTGCCCCCTCCCCTTCACCCTCTCCCCCTCCCCTTCACCCCTCTCCCCCCCTCCCCTTCACCCCTCTCTTCCCTCCCTTTCACTCCTCTCCCCCCTCCCCCCAAGACGACACACAGCCACATAAAGTAAAATTTAACATAGACATCCACCACAGCGGATTCCACATTCCTCACTGTGATGGAAGGTAATAAAGTTCGAGCAACTTCCTCTTTGTTCACCTGCGGTCGGGGCTGTTGAACCATCTGCAGTCTCCGCTGCCGACTGTCCGAAGCCCTCGGGTCAGGGTGATCGAAACTCCTCGCGTCGGGACAGGTTGAAACTCTCTCCGCGGCCGAGCTCCCGAGTAGGCCTCTTCTCACCAGAGACGGCAGGCTTCACGGTGTTAAAGTCCACAGGCCCTGCGGTTGGAGCTCTCTCCCATGATCCTCAAATCCCATCCCTTTCCCTGATATCTCCACTGCTAGCATTTATCCGAGCAAGTGAAGGGTGTTCCATCACACTCCTGACTTGTTCCCTGCAGATGGTGGAAAGGCTGTGGGGTGTCAAGATACTCCGTTCTGACTCTAGAAACCCTAGTATTTATCAAAGATAGTAGAGGAGCAAGATGGACCACTCCGTCGAAATCGCCTATACTGAAGTGTAGTACGCAAAGGAGCGTAACGTCCGCCATTTTAGTAGGCAAAACCCGCCGTTCACTCTGCCTCTCGCAGTGTAATCAGTGTTGTGGGGGAACAGTATGTGTGATGATACCATTAAAATGCAGAATATATCTCGTCTATCAACTCACAGATTTTTGTTATTTTTCTTTTAAAATGTTTCTGCAAGTTTCTGCCTACTAAAATGGCCGCCGTGACCTACTACGGTTGTTAGGGTCGAGTGATCTATCTTGCTCTGCTCTATAATAGACAATAGGTGCAGGAGGAGGCCATTCGGCCCTTCGAGCCAGCACCACCATTCAATGTGATCATGGCTGATCATTCTCAATCAGTACCCCGTTCCTGCCTTCTCCCCATACCCCCTGACTCCGCTATCCTTAAGAGCTCTATCTAGCTCTCTCTTGAATGCATTCAGAGAATTGGCCTCCACTGCCTTCTGAGGCAGAGAATTCCACAGATTCACAACGCTCTGACTGAAAAGGTTAATCCTCATCTCAGTTCTAAATGGCCTACCCCTTATTCTTAAACTGTGGCCCCTTGTTCTGGACTCCCCCAACATTGGGTACATGTGTCCTGCCTCTAACGCATCCAACCCCTTAATAATCTTATATGTTTCGATAAGATCCCCTCTCATCCTTCTAAATTCCAGTGTATACAAACCTATTATCTTTGGTATTTATGTGGCGGGTTCATTTTCTGAACAATGATCCTGTTTTTTTTCCCCCTCATCTTTCCCCCTGCCCCACCTCCCAGGCATAGCAGAGGGTATCAGTGATGAAGGAATCTGTAGTAATGATGCTGGTGAATATCTAAGGGATGTGGTTAGACTGTCTACTTGGAGGTGGTCATTACTTGGCACCACTGTGCTATGACTCTTCCTTGCCATTTTTCAGCCTATGCCTGACTGTTTATTAAATCTTACTGCATGCCAGCACGGAGTAAATGGAATGGTGCAAAAATAGATGTTTGTGGTATTGGAGGCAGGAAATTAGGAATATTCCGATAGATAGCACTTGTGTTTAGTTGAGTTTAGAGAACAGGCCCTTCGGCCCACCGTGTCCGCGCCGACCAGCGATCCCCGCGCACTAATGCTATCCTACACACACTGGGGACAATTTACAATTTTTACCGAAGCCAATTATCCGACAAACCTCGTACGTCTTTGGAGTGTGGGAGGAAACCGGAGCTCCCAGGGAAGAACCCACTCGGTCACGGGGAGAACGTACAGGCAAGCACTCGTAATCAGGATTGAACCCGGGTCTCCGGCACTGTGAGGCAGCAACTCTACCGCTGTGCCACCGTGCCGCCCTGCTGCAGATGTTTGGAATGCCCCTTTGTACTTGACATCTTAGTTTTTGCACTTGCTCTCATTGACAATGGAATGTATTCATTCAACCATCTCACTGGATATCACTTGGGATCTGGTACAAAGGGAGAAAGGGGCTGCACGGTGGCGCAGCGGTAGAGTTGCTGCCCTACAGCGAATGCAGCGCAGGAGACCCGGGTTCGATCCCGACTACGGGCGCTGTCTGTACGAAGTTTGTACGCTCTCCCCGTGACCTGCGTGGGTTTTCTCCGAGATCTTCGGTTTCCTCCCACACTCCAAAGGCGTGCAGATTTGTAGGTTAATTGGCTCGGTAAATGTAAAAATTGTCCCTAGTGGGTGTAGGATAGTGTTAGTGTGCGGGGATCGCTAGTCGGTGCGGTCCCGGTGGGCCGAAAGGGCCTGTTTCCGCGCTGTATCTCTAAACTAAACTAAACTAAAAGAGCATTGACTAGTGCACTGGAGCCATTTGGAAGTGCCATAACTATTGTACTGCACTGCCAATCGTCGGGACTGAAAGCTCAATAACGCGTGATGCTGGACTAATACCTGAGGTCCCTTGCCTTCTTTTTCTTTTCCAGAAACACAGCTAGAACCCAACGGTGAGAATAGCGCTCACATACGGTACAGTGCCATCACTCCTCCAGCATCCCCTGATCTATTGGACGGGAGTTCACAGAACTACTTTGATGAAAGGATCCCAATTCCAGATGATAGTTCGGTGAGCATCTTCTTGATTCCTGGGACTATTTATTGGGTCATGAGTGATGGGAGCAGAATTAGGCCATTCGGCCCATCGAGTCTACTCCGCCATTCAATCATGGCTGATCTATCTCTCCCTCCCAACCCCATTCTCCTGTTTTGTCCACATAACCCCTGTCACCCGAACTAATCAAGAATTACTCCCACCTTCCAGTCCAGTCCTTCCCTGTGTTCCCGTGTCACCTTAATGAAGATGGACACAAAGTGCTGGAGTAACTCAATGGGTCAGACTGCATCTCTGGAGAAAAAGGATGGACGATGTTTCGGGTCGGGACCCTTCTTCATATTCTGAAGCTATGCCATCTAGTAATAGACAATAGGTGCAGGAGGAGGCCATTCAGCCCTTCGAGCCACCACCGCCATTCAATGTGGTAATGGCTGATCATTCTCAATCAGTACCCCGTTCCTGCCTTCTCCCCATACCCCCTGACTCCGCTATCCTTAAGAGCTCTATCTTGCTCTCTCTTGAATGCATTCAGAGAATTGGCCTCCACTGCCTTCTGCGGCAGAGAATTCCACAGATTCACAACTCTGACTGAAAAAGTTTTTCCTCATCTCCGTTCTAAATGGCCTACACCTTATTCTTAAACTGTGGCCCCTGGTTCTGGACTTCCCCCAACATTGGGAACATGTTTCCTGCCTCTAGCGTGTCCAATCCCTTAATGATCGTGTATGTTTCGATAAGATCCCCTCTCATCCTTCTAAATTCCAGCGTATACAAGCCTAGTCGCTCCAGTCTTTCAACATATGACAGTCCTTTTTTTGTGTCTAAATTGTAGTTGTGATGTCGTGTTTTTGTGTTTGTGTACTATGTGTGTATGTGGGGGGGAGGGGGGGAATTGTAAAATTGTAATATGTGTCCCTTCCGAACGGAGACCTGACCTTTATTTTCTGGGTCGGGTCTCCATTCCTGCTGCGGCCTACCATCGGCCCACCTCCTGGAGCTGGCGGCCTCCAGGGCTCCGGTTCGCAGAGCTCGCGGACCGGACTCACCATCAGCGGAGGCTGCAGGAGCGGCTGCGACTCGCCTTAGGCTCGGGCCGTGTGGATGCCGACATCGGGAGCTCCGGCAGCGGCAGCGTGTTCGCCCGCCCCGGATCGCGGGGCTTGGGTCGGCCCGCTGCGGACATTCCACCAGGGGGCGCGGCCTGGAACGTGGCAACGACACCAGCTTGACCGCGGGAGAAGACGGCAGGGGAAGGGAAAAGACATTCTGGCCTTCCATCACAGTGAGGAGGGGACTGGAGGAGACTCGCTGTGATGGATGTTTCTTTTTTTGTGCGTTGGGTGGGGTTGTGTAATTTGTTTGTTTTATTGCTTTTATTATTGGACTGTGGGTGACTAAATTTCGTCCAAAAGGATGACAAATAAAGATATCTTGAATCTTGAAGGGTTGAAAGGTTTTCACCATCCTGGGTGCAAGGTTCTCTCTGTCTCATATCATATCATATCATATCATATACATACAGCCGGAAACAGGCCTTTTCGGCCCTCCAAGTCCGTGCCGCCCAGTGATCCCGCCCAGTGATCCCCGTACATTAACATTATCCTACACCCACTAGGGACAATTTTTACATTTACCCAGCCAATTAACCTACATACCTGTACGTCTTTGGAGTGTGGGAGGAAACCGAAGATCTCGGAGTAAACCCACGCAGGTCACGGGGAGAACGTACAAACTCCTTACAGTGCAGCACCCGTAGTCAGGATCGAACCTGAGTCTCCGGCGCTGCATTCGCTGTAAAGCAGCAACTCTACCGCTGCGCTACCGTGCCGCCCTAGTCTCCTCTATCTATGCCTCTCATAATTTGATATAGTTCCCTACAGCTCCCTTCCAGTGAAAATAATCCAGGTCTGTCCAACTGCTCGCTGTAGCCAATAACCCCTAATCCAGGCATCATTCGGATCTACTGTATCCGTTGTTCTTGGTGTGGACTTCCATACATCGGTGAGACCAAGCGCAGACTGGGCGATCATTTTGCTGAACGCATCGGCTTGGTCTAGCTCGGCCTATGCCATCTCCCGGTTGCCAAACATTTTAACCCCCCCCCTCCCATTCCCACACTGACCTTTCTGTCGTGGGCCTCCTCCACTGTCAGAGTGAGGCAAATTGGAGGAACAGCACCTCCTATTTTGCTTGGGCAGCTCACACCCCAGCGGTACGAACATGGACTTCTCCAATTTCAAGTAACCCCTGCATTCCCTCTCTTTTCCCCCTCCCCCACCCTAGTCATCCTGCCAGTTCCACTGTTCACATCCTTGCATCCCTTTGTTATCTCCTCTTCCACAGCCAACAATGGGCCATTGTGGGCTCTCTCCTTCCTTGGTTATCTGTTGCTGGCCCCGATTTGTTCTGGCCTTGTCCTACCTCCAGTTCCCTGTCCTCTACTTTCAGTCTGAAGAAGGCTCCCGACCCAAACCTATTCACGATGGGCTTACTGCAAGGAGATATTTACAGTGGGACCTATCCATGTTCTCCACAGATGCTGCCTGACCCGCTGAGTTACTCCAGCACTCTGTGAAACGTCACCTATCCATGTTCTCCAGAGATGCTGCCTGACCCGCTGAGTTACTCCAGCACTCTGTGAAACGTCACCTATCCATGTTCTCCACAGATGCTGCCTGACCGGCTGAGTTACTCCAACACTCTGTGAAACGTCACCTATTCATGTTTTCCAGAGATGCTGCCTGCCCCGCTGAGTTACTCCAGCACTTTGTGTCTATCATTCAGATAAACCTTCTCTGTACTCTTTCTAAAGCCTTCACAAATTCTTTCTGTAAAGGGCATCCACAACTGCACGCAATACTCCAACAGTAGTCGACCAATGTCCTATAAAGCTGTATCATGACTTCCTGACTATTCTATTCAATGCCTCGACCCATGAAAGCAAGCATACCATATAAATCAATGTTTAAAAGTCATTTGGACAGTTTCATGGATAAGACATCGAAACATAGAAAATAGGCGCAGGAGGAGGCCATTCGGCCCTTCGAGCCAGCGCCGCCATTCATTGTGATCATGGCTGATCGTCCATAATCAGTAACCCGTACCTGCCTGCTCCCCATATCCCTTGATTCCACTAGCCCCTAGAGCTCTATCTAAGACATGTTTACAATAGACAATAGGTGCAGGAGGAGGCCATTCGGCCCTTCGAGCCAGCACCGCCATTCAATGTGATCATGGCTGATCATTCTCAATCAGTACCCCGTTCCTGCCTTCTCCCCATACCCCCTGACTCCGCTATCCTTAAGAGCTCTATCTAGTTCTCTCTTGAATGCATTCAGAGACTTGGCCACTGCCTTCTGAGGCAGTGAATTCCACTGGGTAGCAGGTCAAATGTCGGCTAATGGGACTAGCCTTGATCGTGATGTACAAGTTTGGCAAAAGGACTGTAAATGCTGTCTTTCAATGCCAAAAAAAGAAAATTCTTGTCTGCCATCTTCATCGATGTGAGAAAGAACGCTTGACGTTCAGCTTTCAGGTGTCTAACGCTGCTATTTCTTTATGTCTGCAGACTCGGTTCAGTTTTCGGAAGCTCTGGGCCTTTACGGGTCCTGGGTTTCTGATGAGTATCGCTTACTTGGACCCCGGAAACATTGAATCTGACCTTCAGTCCGGAGCTGTGGCAGGGTTCAAGGTACGATCTTCACTCCTTTACAAAAATCTCCCAGCCGTGTTAATACTTTCCACTGATCCACAGTTGTGTATACCAAAACAAAATCAACAATCTTAAAATTCGACCCTGAAGTTTGAAGCGTTTTATGACTTGTGTTTTTGGACCTGCCGTTCTTGCGTAGTCAGTACTGTACATTGTTCATTAATATCTTGTGTCATACTCTGAGATTATTTTCTTGTATGTGATGCTAGACAACTCTCCAAGCAAGTTTCGTTTTTTAGTTTAGTTTAGAGATACCGCGCAGAAACAGGTCCTTCGGCCCACCAAGTCCGTGCCGACCAGCGATCTCTGTACGCTAGCACTATGCTACACCAGGGACAATTTATAATTTTACTGAAGCCAATTAACCTACGCATGCGTCTTTGGAATGTGGGAGAAAACCCACGCAGGTCGCGGGGAGAACGTACAAACTCTGTACAGACAGCACTCGTAGTCAGAATGGAACCCTGCTCCCTGGCGCTGTGAGGCAGCAACTCTGGCACTGTGAAGCGGCAACTCTGGCGCTGTGAGGCAGCAACTCTGGCGCAGTGAGGCGGCAACTCTGGCGCCGTGAGGCGGCAACTCTGGCGCCGTGAAGCGGCAACTCTGGCGCCGTGAGGCGGCAACTCTGGCGCCGTGAGGCGGCAACTCTGGCGCCGTGAGGCGGCAACTCTGGAGCCGTGAGGCGGCAACTCTGGCGCCGTGAGGCGGCAACTCTGGCGCCGTGAGGCGGCAACTCTGGCGCCGTGAGGCGGCAACTCTGGCGCCGTGAGGCGGCAACTCTGGCGCCGTGAGGCGGCAACTGTGGCGCCGTGAGGCGGCAACTCTACCGCTGTGCCACTGTTGCCAGATCGGTGTTGTGAAGTGTATTAGGAAGCACTGGCAGGTACCTGTCACCACCTGTCTGGGAGCAAAGCAGGGTTTGTAGAAACGTGTCGGAAGCAACTGAGGATGCTGGATTAAACTGAAGATCGACACAAAGCTGGAGTAACTCAGCAGGTCAGACAGCATCTCTGGCGGAAAGGAATAGGTGATGTTTCGGGTCGAGAAACAGTCTGAAGAAGGGTCTCGACCCGAAACGTCATCTATTCCTTTTCTCTAGAGATTCCATCTGACCGGCTGAGTTACTCCATCTTTTTCAAGAGTCAAGAGTGTTTTATTGTCACGTGTCCCAGATAGAACGATGAAATTCTTACTTGCAGCAGCACAACAGAATATGTAAACATAGTGCACTGTAAACGATATAATAAACGAGAACAAAAAGTTCAATGTGTGTATACACACCCGCGCACACACAGCACACACGCGCACAGCACACACGCGCACACGCACACGGCACACACGCGCACACGCATACATGCACATAAAAACAAACAATAATAGTGCAATAATAACAATAATAGTCCACAAAATGCTGGAGTAACTCAGCAGGTCAGGCAGCATCTCAGGAGAGAAGGAATGGGTGACGTTTTGGGTGGAGACCCATCCTCAGTCTGAAGAAGGGTCACGACCCGAAACGTCGCCCATTCCTTCTCACCCGAGATGCTGCCTGACCTGCTGAGTTACTCCAGCATTTTGTGAATAAATACCTTCGATTTGCACCAGCATCTGCAGTTGTTTTCTTACACAATAATAGTCCATGCGGTTCAGAGCTTATTTGAGGTTGTGGTGTTTAACAGCCCGATGGCTCTGGGGAAGAAGCTGTTCCTGAACCTGGACGTGACAGTTTTCGGGCTCCTGTACCTTCTTCCCGACGGTAGGGGTGAAATGAGAATGTGGCCAGGGTGGCGTGGGTCTCTGATGATGCTGGCTGCGACTCCGGTAATTCCCTCCATGGTGGGACATTTTTGTGTCTCTCTTCAGGATTTATAGAAGTTGTTGTTACTCTAGCAGACTGTAACCTTGGTCTGATGTGTTCTTTCTGCAGCTGCTATGGATCCTGCTGGCAGCCACCATCATCGGCCTGCTGCTCCAGCGACTAGCTGCCCGTTTGGGAGTGGTCACAGGCATGCACCTTGCTGAAGTCTGCCACAGACAGTATCCAAAGGTATGTGTTCATAAGTCACATGGTCATCATTGATAGGAGCAGAATTAGGCCATTCGGCCCATCAAGTCTACTCTGCCATTCAATCATGGCTGATCTATCTCTCCCTCCTAACCCCATTCTCCTGCCTTCTCACCATAACCCCTGACACCTGTACTAATCAAGAATCTGTCCATCTCTGCCTTAAAAATATCCATTGACTTGACATCCATTGAATATCTGTGGAATTCTCTGCTACAGAAGGTAGTTGAGGCCAGTTCATTGGCTATATTTAGCCACTGGCACTTGTGGCTAAAGGGATCAGGGGGTATGGAGAGAAGGCAGGTACGGGATACTGAGTTGGATGATCAACCATGATCATATTGAATGGCGGTGCAGGCTCAAAGGGCCGAATGGCCTACTCCTGCACCTATTTTCTATGTTTCTATGGCCTCCACAGCCGTCTATGGCAAAGAATTGGGGCGGCACAGTGGCGCAGCGATAGAGTTGCTGCCTTACAGCGAATACAGCGCCGGAGACTCGGGTTCGATCCTGACTACGGGTGCTGTACTGTACGGAGTTTCTACGCTCTCCCCGTGACCTGCGTGGGTTTTCTCCGAGTTTTTCCTCATCTCCGTTCTAAATGGCCTACCCCTTATTCTTAAACTGTGGCCCCTTGTTTCCATACTGCATCTTTCAATCGATCCATCCTGTTATTTTTTTTTTTAGCTCCAAATATTTTTTTCTTGGTTGCACCTCAATGACGAGCCGTGATGTTTCTTTTGAGGTAAAGATGCAATATGTTATTGTTACTTTCATGGTATTTGTATTTTGAAAATGTTCCAGTTCCCTCGGATTGCGCTATGGCTGATGGTGGAACTGGCGATCATCGGCTCGGACATGCAGGAGGTGATCGGGTCGGCCATCGCTCTGAACCTGCTGTCTGTTGGGAGGTAGAGTATGATTGTCAACTGTGATATCAACTAAAACGAGACCACATGGTTGATTCCCCCCCCCCCCCCCCGGTATTTGTACATAACACAAATACGATTTGGTCCAGTTTGGAATGGTTTAGTTTAGACTGGGCATTCACGGACTGATTTGTCGGACGCAATTTCTTGCGGCCTTTGGGCAGGGCTGTTCCCAAAGTGGCGACGCGGGTGGATAGGGTGAGACCGTGAGTCTTAGTCTCCAGTGGTACTGCAACGGATGATTGCTGCCTTTCAGGCTCCTGTGTGAAATGGGGACTGGTGCCTAAAGGCGGAGTTGACGGTGATATACTGGAATGAGCGAAGAGAAGATTTACGAGGATGGTGTCGGGTCTTGAGGGCCTGAGCTCTAGGGAGAGGTTGGGCAGGCTTGGATGGGGAGCAGGAGGCTGAGGGGTGATCTGATAAAGGTGTATAGATAGGGTGAATCCGGAATCTTTTTTCCAGGGTAGTGGAATTAAAAAAAACCATAGGGGAAGTATTTAATAGAAACCTAAGAGGCAATTTTCTCCACACATAGGGTGGTGGGTATATGGAACGAGCTGCCAATTAAGGTAATTGAGGCATTTAAAAGACACTTGGACAGGTACATGGATAGGAAAGGTTTTGAGGGATACGGGCCAAATGCAGGCAAATGGGGCTAGTTTCGGTGGGGCTTCTTGGTCGACATGGATGAGTTGGGTCCAAGTGCCTGTTTCTGTGCTGTGTGACTCTATGACTGTCCCAATTCTATACCAATTGGCAAACTCACTTGGAAGCCAAAGGGTTAGTTTTTCAGGTTAGGACTGTCGCATGCAGATGTTGCGAGAGCTTGATTCTGTACCCAGCCCTCGCTGGACGTGTTTGGTAGGCCGATGCTGAGCGTACTTTAGATCTGATCCATGCTGCAGATGGTCTGGATGCAACAGTTGAACCAGCGCTTTCTTTGCTCCTTGTTAAACTTGCACTGCAGGTATCTGGTGAGCACTCGATGGAACATAGTGAGGAAAGGTCTACGTTCGGTGTAAACTGTCCTGTCCGAGTCCTCTGGACGTTTGACGGGTTGGTCTGAAGTAGTTTAACTCAAGATCTCACTGTTGTTGCACCTCACTGAGGGATGTCTGGTGCTGCTAATTAAGTAGCATTAACGTCCCTCGCCTTGGCGCGTGCCAGATGGTTTTCTGCAAATCAAGTGCCAAATTGATTGTGTCTGCTTTCTGTAATGTTGCCTCCGACTAAATTTTCTCTGGATGTGCAGTAAATTGATCAGTGTCACGATTGTTGTGGCCATACCGATGCAGAGAATTACAGGCGATTGCGCTGACTGGAGGGCTCGCTGCCATTCAATCGTAGAGCAGGTTAATGCCGCTAAAATGGCGTCTCGGCTCAGTTGGGGCACGATCACCTTCTTCACTCGAAGATTTGTGTTCAAAACTGACAAGCAAGTAACTTAAGGATGCAGTTTAGCGCTATTCTGAGGAAGTGTGGCACTCTTTAAAGAACGTGGTTTTTAACTGGACAGCTACTCGAGGTCTATTCTGCACACATAGCTGGACACAATATCCAGCAGCATTGTGGGGAGAAATGCAGACAACTTTAACGGCGCCCTGGATCAGCATTCTGACCATGGCCATCCCACCAAAGAGCATTTGATCTGGTCATTTGATGTTTCCAAGAGCTTTCTGTGCGCAAATCAGCTGCTCCGTCATAGAAATGGCTACTTCAATGATTATAAAGCTCGTTAAGAGATCCTGAGGGGCAATCATTATAAGGCGCAAGATTATCGCAAATTCTGCTCTCGAGCACTGGTGGCTGCAATGCATTTGTTTGGCTTTCTGGTTTTAAAAACTTACCACATCAACCAACTCTGCTTTCTTTTTCTGCAACCTCTAAAATGTCACCAGGTATTTTAATGCTCTGGTTGATTTTGCATCAGTTCTAAGCAATATTAATGCCATTTGAAACAGAACAGAACAGTACGGTACAGCACAGGAACAGGCCCTTCGGCCCACAGTGCCTGTGCCGGACATGATGCAAACCCCAACTCTTATCTGCCTGCACGTGATCCATATCCCTCCATTCCCTGCAAATCCGTATGCTTATCCAAAACATTCCTTAAGTACCACTGTTGTATTTGCCACACCCAGCACTGTGTTCCAGGCACTCATGAAGGAGTTAGGCAGCATCTATAGAGAGAGGAAACGAGTTGGGTCAGTGGGAATTGTCTGTTTTTATTTCAGATTTCCAGAGTCCTTTACTTTCATGTCATATGTTGAAAGACTGGAGCGGCTAGGCTTGTATACACTTGAATATAGAAGGATGAGAGGGGATCTTATCGAAACGTATAAGATTATTAAGGGGTTGGACACGTTAGAGGCAGGAAACATGTTCGCAATGTTGGGGGAGTCCAGAACAGGGGGCCACAGTTTAAGAATAAGGGGTAGGCCATTTAGAACGGAGATGAGGAAAAACTTTTTCAGTCAGAGAGTTGTAAATCTGTGGAATTCTCTGCCTCAGAAGGCAGTGGAGACCAATTCTCTGGATGCTTTCAAGAGAGAGCTAGATAGAGCTCTTAAGGATAGCGGAGTCAGGGGGTATGGGGAGAAGGCAGGAACGGGGTACTGATTGAGAATGATCAGCCATGATCACATTGAATGGTGGTGCTGGCTCGAAGGGCCGAATGGCCTACTCCTGCACCTATTGTCTATTGTCTTCAAAAGTCAATGTTGTAGACAAGATTAGGGGAATTCAAAACAAAATTATGCGATAGGGATCCATTTGCAAGGCATGTGTCGTTATAGAGTCATAGAGCATAGGACGGCACGGTGGCGCAGAGGTAGAGTTGCTGCCTTATCGCGTTTACAGCGCCGGAGACCTGGGTTGGATCTTGACTACGGGTACGGGGTTTGTACGTTCTGCCCGTGACCCCCGTGGGTTTTCTCCGAGATCTTCGCTTTCCTCCCCCGCTCCAAAGACGGACAGGTTTGTAGGTTGTGTAGGAAAAAAACTGCAGATGCTGGTTAAAATCGAAGGTAGACACAAAATGCTGGAGTAACTCAGCGGGTCAGGCAGCATCTCGGGAGAGAAGGAACGGGTGACGTTTCGGGTCGAGACCCCTCTCCCCTTTCCTCTTCCCCCCCCCTCGTCAGACTGAAGAAGGGTCTCGACCCGAAACGTCGCCCGTTCCTTCTCTCCCGAGATGCTGCCTGACCCGCTGAGTTACTCCAGCATTTTGTGTCTACCTCAGGTTTGTAGGTTAATTGACTCGGTATAAGTGTAAATTGTCCCTGGTGTGTGTAGGATAGTGTTAGTGTGCGGGGATCGTTGGTCGGTGCGGTCTCGGTGGGCCGAAAGGCCTGTATCTCTAAACTAAACACAGAAACAGGCCCTTCCCACTCATCCAGGCAGATCACGATGTCCCATTCAAGCTAGTCCCATTTGCCTGCAGTTGACCCATGTCCCTCTAAACCTTTCCTTTCCGCCTATATGTCCAAATGGTTTTACACCATTGTTAAACCGTCTCCACCTCTTTTTCTTGCAGCTCATTTCATGTACCCACCACCCTCTGTGTGGAAAAAATTGCCCCTCTGGTTGCAATTTAATTTTTCCCCTCTCACCTTAAACCTCTGCCCCCCTAGTTCTTCAGTTCCCCTACTCTGGGGGGGAAAAAGACTCCCAATCTTTCACCCCATCGTTTCCCCTCTCATGTTTCTATACGCATGATAACCCATCATCCTTCTGCACTCTCAAGTAGTATACTCCTGTATAAGGGCCTGCCTATTCCCTACAGCTCAGGCTGAAGACTTGTAAATCTTCTCTGCACTCTTTCCAGCTTTTTAATTGCATCTTTCCTATCACAGAGCGATCAAAACGTTCCCGGATATACTTGTTCCCGAAATACAGCCAAAACGGTACACGATAGCGCAACAATTTTAGGCCCACCCTATTCACCATTCGCCTGCGGACTCGATTGATCAAGTTTTGTTACATTTTAAAAGCAATTAACTTAATAAACTTTAATAAATGCGCTCCCTCCCCCCCCCCCCCCTCCTTTCCGCCGGGAGGACCGGCGCATGTCCCAGCATGCCCTGCGCCTGACCTTCCTCCCGTGGTGCAGCACGGCGGCAGAGGGTCAAACAAGATGGCCGTCGCCGTCAAGCTGCAGCTGCAGGAGAGGTTTGCACCCAACGCGTCCACGGCTCGCTCTGGCCGCCCGGGACCGGGGTGAGTGGCCCCCTCTCCCCTTTCCTCTTCCCCCCCCCCCCCCTCGTCCGCCCACGGCCCCGGGGCAGACTCCCAGGCCGGCAATGGATCGTCAGTTGGGGGAGGGTTGCCTGGCCCGCAGGAGAGGTTTGACCCAACGGGTCCACGCCCGTCTAGTTGTAACATAACATCCCAACTTCTACACTTGATACACTCCCTGATGAAGGCCAACATGCCAAAAGCACCTTCATCACCCTATCTACCTGCAACACCAGTTTCTGGGAACTGTGCACCTGTAATCCTAGATCCCTCTGCTCTACAACACTCCCAGGGCCATACCTTTCACTGTGAAACTAAATATCATTTAGTTTCAACATTTTTCATGTTAAATTGTGTGAGTTAAGGGCCAGGTACCTAGAGGTTTATTTCCCAATGATTGAGATGAGGTGAAAGGCCCAAATCCATCGTGTAGGAAGCACAAAGTGGTTGGAAAGCAATTATTTGTAGTGTAGAGTCTTGGTGTCATACAGCATGGAAACAGGCCCTTCGGCCCAACTTACCCACGCCGACCAACATGCCCATCTACACTGGTCCTACCTGCCTGCGTATGGCCCATATCCCTCTAAACTTTTCCTATCCGTGTACCTGTCCAAATATTTTTTAAACGTTGTGATAGTACCTGCCTCAACTGGCAGTTCGTTCAATAGACCTGCCACTCTTTGTGTTTAAAAAATAAGTTGCCCCTCAGGTTCCTATTAAATCTTTTCCCCCTCGCCTTAAGTCCATGTCTTCTGGTTCTAGATACTCCTTTACTCTGGGGGAAAAAGACTGTGTGTGCATTTACCCAATCTATTCCTCTCATGATCTTGTACACCTCTGTAAGATCGCCCTTCACCCCTCTCCCTGTAGCTCAGGCCCTCGAGTCCCGGCAACATCCTCATAAATCTTCTCTGCGCCCTTTCCAGCTTGACAACATCTTTCCAGTGACAGGGTGACCAAACCTGGACACACAGTGCTCCAAATAAGACCTGAACTCGCCAACGTCTTGTACAATTGTAACATGACCTCCAGACCTCCATGCTCAATACTCTTACTGACGGAAAATCAGCATAGTAGTCTTGCTTCAACAGTGTTTGAACAGAATAGAACCAAGCCTCGCAAACCCTTTCCTTCTAAAAAAAATAGTGTCCTTGTTATATTAATAGTGAAGCGGGACACGTGTCAAGCGAAGTTTTCTTTATTCCGCAAGCACCAACAGCTCCCCAAACCCCCAACCAGTTCAACTCCGCCTGGTACTCCACTCCCAACTGCCCTCCTCCCCATTCCACGTTCCGTGACACCAGCCCCCGAGCCGAAGGTTCACACCAAAGATACTAGAGGAGCAAGATGAACCACTCCGTCGAAATCGCCCATACTGAAGTGTAGTACGCAAAGGAGCGTGACGTCTGCCATTTTAGTAAGCAGAACCCGCCGTTCGCTCTGCCTCTCGCAATGTAATCAGTGTTTTGGGGGAACAGTATGTGTGATGATACCATTAAAATACAGAATATATCTCATCTATCAATTCACAGATTGTTGTTATTTTTCTTTTTAAATGTTTCTGCACGTTTCTGCGCACTAAAATGGCCGCCGTGACGTACTACGGTTTTTAAGGTCGAGTGGTCTATCTTGCTCCTCTAGTATCTTTGGTTCGCACCACGCGTGGCTCACCACCAGGGACCGCCACAGTAGGTTAATTATTTAGAAATGCGTGCTCAAATCTAGTGTAGGTGGGACATGTTGGGCGGCGTGGGCAGGTTGGGCCGAAGGGCCTGTTTCCATGCTGTATGTCTCTGGGTTTACCATCCTTCCTGATGGCAAATCATTCTAGGATTTGTGTGCCAAATACGGTGGCGTTTCCAGCCACGGAGAAAGGGATATTCTGTGAAGATGTATAATAATGTTTAGGAAAGAACTGCAGATGCTGGTTTAAATCGAAGGTGGGCTCAAAATGCCGGAGTAACTCAGCGGGTCAGGCAGCATCTCGGGAGAGAAGGACTGGGTGACGTTTCTTCAGAAGGGTCTCGACCCGAAACGTCACCCATTCCTTTTCTCCCGAGATGCTGCCCTGGCCCGCTGAGTTACTCCGGCATTTTGTGTCTACCCTGTATAATAATGTTGCTCACTTTGATGTTTCTCTTGTCTTGAGTAAATGTGTTCTCTTCCCTTTTTGTGTGTTTAGGATTCCCCTGTGGGGCGGAGTATTAATTACTATAGTAGACACGTTTGTGTTCCTCTTTTTGGATAAATATGGTAAGTTGACGGGACAGAATGAAAGACAGCAACTTGTTGACCACGGGGCATGATGGGTAGAGGGGACGTACAACGAGATCTGGGTGTCCTTGTTCATCAGTCACTTAAAGTAAGCATGCAGGTACAGCAGGCGGTGAAGAAAGCTAATGGCATGTTGGCCTTTATGACAAGAGGAGTAGAGTATAGGAGCAAAGAGGCCCTTCTGTAGTTCTACTGGTGAGACCGCACCTGGAGTACTGTGTGCAGTTTTGGTCTCCAAATTTGAGGAAGGACATTCTTGCTATTGAGGGCGTGCAGCGTAGGTTCACCAAGTTAATTCCCGGAATGGCGGGACTGTCGTATGTTGGAAGACTGGAGCGACTGGGCTTGTATACACTGGAATTTAGAAGGATGAGAGGGGATCTTATTGAAACATAAGATAATTAAGGGATTGGACACGCTAGAGGCAGGAAACATGTTCCCGATGTTGTGGGAGTCCAGAACCAGGGGCCCCAGTTTAAGAATAAGGGATAGGCCATTTAGAACGGAGATGAGGAATTTTTTTTTCACTCAGAGCTGTGAATCTGTGGAATTCTCTGCCTCAGAACGCAGTGGAGGCCGATTCTGTGGATGCTTACAAGAGAGAGTTAGATAGAGCTCTTAATGATAGTGGAGTCAGGGGGTATGGGGAGAAGGCAGGAACGGGGTACTGATTGAGAATGATCAGCCATGATCACATTGAATGGCGGTGCTGGCTCGAAGGGCCAAATGGCCTCCTCCTGCACCTGTTGTCTATTGTCTATAGAGGTTGTTCTGGGAATGAGAGATTGAGCCTAGGGTGAGTTGGGAAGGAGGGGGGGGGGGTGGTGGGGGGTGAAGGTTGTTGTGGAGTGAACGACTGAGAGGGAGTGGTTGGGGATCAATTGATAAAGAGTGGGATGAAAGTGGGGGCCCGGGAGGTGGAGAGCTCAGCATGAGGTGGCCGTTTAGGTCTGACTGAGCATTGAATTGAATTGAATACGTTTTATTGGCCAAGTATGAATTGAATTGAATAAGTTTCATTGGCCAAGTGCTCCGCTCGCAAGTAACAACACGACATACAGTAAACAATTAAGAATAATGCATAAAACATTAAAACATTAACAATAAAACATTAAAACATTAACAATAAAACATTATAGTTTAAACATGTGAATAAATTACAATGCCGGAGCAAAAGGATTGGTACGGGTGTCAGGGGTTGTGGGGAGAAGGCAGGAGAATGGAGTTAGGAGGGAGAGATAGATCAGCCATGATGGAATGGCGGAGTAGACTTGATGGGCCGAATGGCCTAATTCTGCTCCTACCACTTATGAACCTGTGACGGAGTCGGGTGCCGAGGGGCCTCGGGAGGAGTTGTCTGGTCAAAGGTTGAGAGGGAACTCGGGAGCAATTGGCTGAAACTGCGTACTTTGGGGCGTGACTGAGGACAGCGAGTTTTAGCAGCGATTGACTGAACGCACTGGGGAGTGACTAGGGGTGCCAACTATCTCACTCCCAAATAAGGGACAAGGTGACGTCACGTGACCTCACCCAGCCAGCGGCCACGTGCTCCCGCTCCACCAATGGCGGACGCCCGGGCCGGGAGGCGGGTTGCTAGGCAACCTCCGTTCAGGGTCCTCCGGGCCTACACCGTCCGGGCCTTTCCCCTGACTCTCAGTCTGAAGAAGGGTCTCGACCCGAAAGGTCCCCATTTCCTTTTCTCCAGAGATGCTGCCTGTCCTGCTGAGTTGCTCCAGCTGTTTGTGCCAGTGCTGTTGGTAAATATACTGTAAAGCTTGGTGGAAAGCATGGCACATGAATGCGTAGCAGAAAGGCAGGGACCTCGTACTGAAGCCAATTAACGCTTCCAGTTCGTGGAGCTACAGCTTGATGGGCTGCGAGCTGTGTTTTGTCTAACTCTGGGCAAGACAGTGGTTGAAGTGTCATTCACTGGGGGCTATTCGCAGGCCTCTTGTCCCCACTATGTGAGCACTGAATTCAGCAGCAGACTGAGAGGTCGACGTGCAGGCCCAGAAATCCAGAACGCCCAGGTAGGCACAAGGCAATTAGCCTGCAGAGCACCGTGGGATTGCAAGATGGCTGCCCGTCTGAACCAGCCCAGTGTCTTTGTGCTCTCCTCCACCTTGGTAATGCAAGTGGAGTCGAACCTGCTTTCTGAAGGGCGTAATTAGGTGAGGTAATTAAAAGTCTGTTTTTCCATGAAAGAAAATTAACCACGATAGTGGCGCAGCGGTAGAGTTGCCGCCTTGCAGCGCCAGAGACCCGGGTTCAATCCTGACTCAGTCTGAAGAAGGGTCTCGACCCGAAATGTCACCCGTTCCGTCTCTCCCGAGATGCTGCCTGACCCGCTGAGTTACTCCAGCTTTTTGTGTCTACCTTCAATTTGAACCAGCATCTGCAGTTATTTTCCTACTGACTACGGGTGCTGCCTGTACGGAGTTTGTACGTTCCCCCTGTAACCATGTGGGTTTTCTCCAGGTGCTCTGGTTTCCTCCGACATCCCAAAGATTTGTAGGTTAATTGGCTTCTGTAAAATTGTCCCTTTTGTGTAGGATAGACTAGTATCCGGGTGACTGTTGGTCGCTGCGGACCTGGTGGGCCGAAGGGCCTGTTTCCATTCTATAATCTCTAAACTAAGAATTAATTTGAAGGAGCACCATTACTTCAGAAGGGAAACTCTACCTTTGAATTCCGCCTTTGTTTGAAGGTTGTCTTTCTGTTAAACCACAGGCTTCAATAGCAGAATGAGTGGCTGTACGTCCCAACGCGGGAAGAATGCAGGAGGGTTCAGCGGGATTAATTTAACACCTGTGCTCAGGAAGGTGCAGAATGAATCATTGTCCTTTTGCATCCTCTGCAGAATGCGCAAAGAAGCGTTGCCCATTTTCGTATCCGCATTCTTTTGGAGCGCAAAACCGACATGTTTCAGTTCATGTTTCACTTTGGAAGCAACCAACTTGCACCCAGCTTTCTTTGCAGGCTCTTTGTGCAGTGCACAGAGCTGCCGGTAGTGTTTCTTGGAGACTAGCTATCCCGTGCATGGTTGCATGTTTCCAAGGCAGAGAGGGGACCTGGAGCCATCTTGCAGCACCTGTTGCAATGTGAGAAGCTCTGCCTGTTTCCAGCGCGCGCGTGTGTTTTTGAGCGCCACTTTTAGGAGCAGCTGGTAAGTATTTTTATTTATTATTACCCCTTCTTGTCTGTTTCTCAATCCTCACGGCACAGCCACAATGCACAGGGTATTTTTTTGATTCTTCTTTCCTTTGGAAACCATGGTCTTTGGATTCAGTGAAGATGGACACAAAATGCTGGAGTAACTCAGCGGGACAGTCAGCATCTCTGGAGAGAAGGGATGGACGACGTTTCGGGTCGAGGCCCTTCTTCAGATTTGAGTCTGAAGAAGGGTCTCGACCCGAAACGCCACCCATCCCTTCTCTCCAGAGATGCTGCCCGTCCCGCTGAGTTACTCCAGCATTTTGTGTCTGTCTTCGGGGTGAACCAGCGCCTGCAGTTCCTTGCTGCACACACGGTCTTTGGATTCACCGTTGATCTTTTGTTCGTTCACTGCAAGGTGATGCTGGAAGAGCGGCTAGAAGCAGAGAGCCTGGCACATCACGGCACTTTGCCCCTGAGACGGCGCCCACACCAAGAAACCGCACAGCCCTCGAGTGTGCTGGTGAATGTGGGCAAGAATCCAAGGAGGATGCCAGGCGTTTTTGCCACTTTGAATGGAGGAGATGTAGGCCGTGAGGGGATAGCTGCATGACCAGATACCACTAGACTGGACGGTCACGGTGGCACAGCGGTAGAGTCGCTGCCTTTCAGCGAATGCAGCGCCGGAGACCCGGGTTCCATCCCAACTACTGTCTGTACGGAGTTTGTACGTTCCCCCCGTGACCTGCGTGGGTTTTCTCCGAGATCTTCGGTTTCCTCCCACACTCCAAAGACGTGCAGGTTTGCAGGTTAATTGGCTGGGTGCAGGTGTAAATTGTCCCTCGTGGGTGTAAGATAGTGTTAATGCGCGGAGATCGCTGGGCGGCGCGGACCCGGTGGGCCGAAGGGCCTGTTTCCGCGCTGTATCTCTAAACTAAACTAAACTGGGCGGGCCGCGGACTGAAGCCGCCACCGAACCCGACCCTGCTCATCCCCTGAGGAGCCAGCGTCGAGGCCGGGCGCCGGGCTGTTGTATGTTTTCAAGGCAGAGAGGGGACATGGACGTTTCGAGCAACAGCCACCTTGCGGCACCTGTGGGTCGGACGCTGGACTAAGGGCCAGTTGGAGAACACAAACCTTCCTCGCCTTCAAGGTCGTCTACGGGAGACGCCCCCCAGGGCATGGAGGCCCGCTGTATCTCTAACACAACCGTACACCGATCAGCCAAAACATTATGACCCGATGAGCCAAAACATTATGCCCACCTGCCTAATATGCTGTTGGTCCTCCATGTGCCTCTGGGTACCTCTACCCTTTGGCACTGAGTTTGTGCATCTCGAGCTGGCTCCTGCCTCTCATTGTTGCTCTTGCTTCTTGCTGTGAGATGCTGGTATGGGTTTGCAGGCAACTGATAAACCTGGAAGGGAGTAGGCAAGGAGCGGGTGGTGCAGCGGTAGAGTTGCCGCCTCGCAGCGCCAGGGACCCGGGTTCCATCCTGACTATGGGTGCTGTCTGTGCGGAGTTTGCACGTTCTTCCCGTGCGTTTCTATCCAAGAGCTCCGGTTCCCTCCCACACTCCAAAGACGTACAGGTTTGTATAGGTCCTGCAGGGGGTCGAGTGTAGTTCCCATGGTGCGTTCAGCCGAACGCACTACTCTCCGCAGAGCCTTCCTGTCCTGGGCAGAGCTGTTCCCAAACCAGACTGTGATGTTGCAGGACAGGATGCTCTCTACAGCCCCAGAGTAGAAGCACTGAAGGATCCTCAGAGAGTCTCTGAATTTCCTCAGCTGTCTGAGGTGGTAAAGGCGCTGCCTTGCCTTACTCACCAGTGCGGCAATGTGTGTCTAGGGTGGTGCTAGTGTACGGGGTGATCGCTGGTCCACACAGACTCGGCGGGCCGAAGGGCCTGTTTTACCTGCTGTATCTACAAAGAAAACCCTTGGCACTCTGTAGAAGTCTTTAAAAGGCCACACCAGGTCGCCCTTAGTCCTCGGTGGCTCCGCCAGCCCATGTCTCTCTTCATTCTCTGCAGAGAGCAGGCAGACAGGAGGAATACTTGCAGCTCTGCATTCAACCTTCATTTGCTCATTTTTCCATATTTAATCGAGGGAGTACTGTAGTTTGAGGTGCAGCGCGGAAACAGGCTCTTTCGGCCCACCGGGTCCGCGCTGACCAGCGATCCCCGCACACTAACACCATCCTATTTATAGGAACAATTTTCACATTTCTACCAAGCCAATTTAACCTACAAACCCACACGTCTTTGGAGCGTGGGAGGAAACCGAAGATCTCGGGGGAAAACCCACGCAGGTCACGGGGAGAACGTGCAAACTCCGTACAGGCAGCGCCCGTAGTCGGGATGGAACCCGGGTCTCTGGCGCTGCATTCGCTGTAAGGCAGCAACTCTACCGTGCCACCCCTAAGTAATCTTCTTTTGCCACGCTGGGGAGTGGATACACAAGGTCGGGCGCACATTTTGCTGCTGAGCATAGCTGGTCTTGAATCTGCATCATGCCCGATGGGCTGGATGGTGTTGGGGCCAGCCCCTGGCTCACACCTACCCTCCATGGCCAAACCTCGTTGCCTCGAATGGGCCGTCCTCGAGCCGGAAGCTTTTCACTGTACCGTGACAGTAATAAACCTGAATCTGAACCACCATCATCATCGGCGGTCACTGGAAGCGAGTGTGACTGTCCTCTCCATAGGGTCGGACGCCTGTGTGTGACTTTGTCTAACGTGGGGAGACTGGTGCACAGACAGCCACCACACGGTCCTTGACAGATCTGGCTCAGGATCCAGTGGCATGGAGTCCAAGACGACCGGGAACCCTCTCCTGCTGCAGCCTTCATCCATCCGCCTTCCCAGCCGTCGTGACGCTCCGCGAAAGTCAGCCGTCACCCTCCGCTTGAACCCAGGAACAGAGACGCACAAAGCTTGGAGTAACTCAGCGGGACAGGCAGGCGGCATCTCCGGATGGAAGGAATGGGTGACGTTTCGGGTCGAGATCCTCCTTCAGACCTGTCCAGAGATGCTGCCCGTCCCGCTGAGTTACTCCGGCATTTTGCGTCCGTCTTCGGTGTGAACCAGCATCTGCACTTTCTTCCCGCACTGACTCGGGATCAGCAGATATGGTGCAGGTCGTGGAAATGTAGGTCCCACTCCACAAAGGTCTTTCCGTTGTTTTAAATGCTTCAGACGATTGGAGACATTCCGAAACACTTGAAAAAATATGTAAATAAGTACACTAGAAAAGAAATTAAGTACATTTACTTAACATTGGCTTAACATGGGCGGCACGGTAGCGCAGCGGTAGAGTTGCTGCTTTACAGCGAATGCAGCGCCGGAGACACAGGTTCGATCCTGACTACGGGTGCTGCACTGTAAGGAGTTTGTACGTTCTCCCCGTGACCTGCGTGGGTTTTCTCCGAGATCTTCGGTTTCCTCCCACACTCCAAAGACGTACAGGTATGTAGGTTAATTGGCTGGGTAAATGTAAAAATTGTCCCTAGTGGGTGTAGGATAGTGTTAATGTACGGGGATCACTGGGCGGCACGGACTTGGAGGGCCGAAAAGGCCTGTTTCCGGCTGTAGATATATGATGATGATATGATGATGACATTAATTAAAACATTCTTCTTAGTTCAGTGTTTCTTCGGGTTTGTAGGTTAATTGGCTTGGTATAAATGTAAATTGTCCCTAGTGTGTGTTGGATAGTGTTAGTGTGCGGGGATCGCTGGTCGGCTCGGACTCGGTGGGCCGAAGGGCCTGTTTCCGCGCTGTATCTCTAAACTCAACTAAACACAAGTGCCTCTTTACTAAACTAAACGGCTTTTAGGCAGACTTTGATAATCCCCAGCTTACTCCATTTCCAAATAGCATAATGTCTGTGAAGCATTTTGCCATGCGATAAAGTCCTTAATAAATGTTTCTAACAGAGAACTTCTGCTTTAGGTTTAAGAAAACTGGAAGCCTTCTTTGGATTCCTCATCATAGTTATGGCTGTTACATTTGGATACGAGGTAAGGGTTTTAATGAGTTTGAAGTGTCAAAAGCTTTTAGATTTGTAAACATTTTGAACTCTAATATCCATGGCCTTTCCCCATTTTAGTAGGTGATGCATAACGTGTAGAAAATCTCATGGCTTTAACGTGCTTGTGTTTGTTCATTTAACATTGACACAACCCAAACGCTGTCAATGGGTATTTATGAAAGGACTGTTCCTTTTCACAAATTGTGGACATTTTTAGATTGCAATTAGCAGAATAGATAAAAGGAAACAAAAAACGATATGGGGAGAAGGCGGGCATGGGGTACTGATTGTGGATGATCAGCCATGATCACAATGAATGGCGGTGCTGTCTTGAAGGGTCTCCTGCACCTATTTTCTATGTTTCTAAAAGTGGGTGGCACAGTGGTCGTGCTGCCACCTTAGAGCACCAGAGACCCGGGTTCCATCCTGACCACGGGTGCTGTCCGTACGGAGTTTCTACGTTCGCCCCGTGACCTGCATGCTCCGGTCTCCTCCCACACACTCCTAATGTGTGCCGGTTTGTCGGCTAATTGGCTTTGGTCAAATTGTAAATTGTTCCCAGTGCGCAGGATGGCGTTGGCGTACGGGGTGGTCGCCGGTCGGCGCGGACTTCGTGGGCCGAGGGGCCGGTTTCCACGCAGTATCATTAAACAATAGACAATAGGTGCAGGAGGAGGCCATTCGGCCCTTCGAGCCAGCACCGCCATTCAATGTGATCACGGCTGATCATTCACAATCAGTACCCCGTTCCTGCCTTCTCCCCATACCCCCTGACCCCGCTATCCTTAAGAGCTCTATCTAGCTCTCTCTTGAATGCATTCAGAGAATTGGCCTCCACTGCCTTCTAAGGCAGAGAATTCCACAGATTCACAACTCTCTGACTGAAAAAGTTTTTCCTCATCTCAGTTCTAAATGGCCTACCCCTTATTCTTAAACTGTGGCCCCTTGTTCTGGACTTCCCCCAACATTGGGGACATGTTTCCTGCCTCTAGCGTGTCCAACCCCTTAATAATCTTGTACGTTTCGATAAGATCCCCTCTCATCCTTCTAAATTCCAAACAAACCAACCAAAGCCATGGCAATGTTTATATTCAGCCTGGCAGCTCCCGAACCAATTGTGCTGGGTTTGAAAGGTTGCATGCAGGGTGCAGATCTGGAGAGTTTAGAGATTTGGATGGCATTTTACTGCTTGACTGTTTTCTGCCCCGCAGTATGTGACAGTAAAACCAGACCAGGGACAGTTGCTGAAGGGGATGTTTGTGCCCTACTGTGAAGGCTGTGGCACCCACCAGTTGGAACAGGCAGTTGGAATCATTGGTGCAGTCATCATGCCCCACAATATCTACCTGCACTCGGCCCTGGTCAAAGTGAGTATTCCACACCCTCGAACCTTGCATTCCTTTCACATTTCGGGATGGTCTGACGTGGTGGTGCCGCCTCACAGCGCCGGAGTCCCGGGTTCCCATCCCGACCGCGGGCGCTGTCTGTACGGAGCTTGCACGCTCTCCCCGCGACCCGCCTGGGTTTTCCCCGAGATCTTTGGTTCCCTCCCACGCTCCAAAGACGCGCAGGTTTGTCGGTGAATTGAAGGTAGACACAAAATTAATTGGTTTGGTATAAATGTAAAATTGTCCCTAGTGTGTTTAGGACAGTGTTAGTGTACGGTGATTGCTGGGTCAGTCCGGACTCAGTGGGCCGAAGGGCCTGTTTCTGCGCTGTAGCCCTAAACTACACTAGTTCCACCAGCACACGTTTGGCTCAAATCCCTCTAAACCTCTCCTATCCCTGTAACTGGCCAAATGTCTTTGAAATGTTGTTATGATTCCACGATTTGGTGCATTTATTTATTTTTGGATTCCGATGCCAATTGAAAACAAAATTTAATTTGCCCGCAAATCTGAGGCTTCTGGGCACATTGTTACTGCCAGAGATGGACACAAAAAGCTGGGAAACGTCACCCATTCCTTATCTCCAGAGATGCTGCCTGTCCCGCTGAGTTACTGCAGCTTTTTGTGTCTATCTTTGGTTTAAACCAGCGTCTTCAGCTCTTTCCTACACATTGTAAAAGCCATAATTTGTCCCCACTCTCCCCCTTCCACTCGGTCTCCACCTTGGGGGGGCTGCATAAATATTCTGGCAATGGTGAGGCTGTAAATGATTTTGTGAGGTGGGTCCATTTTTGAGGCACCCTGGGATAGTCGCCGTTTCTGGTCAAGACCCCGCTGCGAGCTCGGAGGAAAATGGCCCGTATAAAGAGGGACCGATCCTGGCTCCGGGCGCTTGTCTGTACGGAGTTTGTATGTTCTCCCCGTGAGGCGGGCCTTAGCTGGGTTGCGACATCGCTGTGAAGGTCCCCGGGATTATTAAACCTATTGTCTTCTCATTGTGTTTGCAATGCTTTTCACTCAGCTGATGCCTGAAAAGCTGCAACTGATATATTCTCTCTCTCCACTCGCAGTCCAGAGAAGTGAATCGAGCAAATAAGAAGGAAGTGAAGGAAGCCAATCGTTACTTCTTCATCGAAGCCTGCTTGGCTTTGTTTCTATCTTTCCTCATTAACGTCTTTGTGGTCTCTGTGTTTGCGGAAGCTTTTTACAATAAGACCAACGCGCAAGTGGTGAGTGTTGGAGTGAGTCCACTCCATGCCAAGTATGTCTTTCCGGTGGCCGTTCCCAAGCCCCATCTCTAACGTACAGTCCAGCACGGGAGTAGTGCGTGCCACTTCAAAGCTGTGTTGCTTTGTCTCGAGGAGTTGCCCAGTCTAATTCCACTCTCCTCCCGTCTCTCCCCACAGCTATTCATTTCCACTTATCTCGTATCCCGTTCCCTTTCCCATCCCAGGCAGTTCTGTCCCAGTTTGCTAGTCACCACGGTGGCGCAACGGTGAAGTTGCTGCTTCACAGCGCCGGAGACCCGGGTTCCATCCGCCGTCTGTGCGGAGTTTGTACGTTCTCCCCGTGACCTGCGTGGGTTTTCTCCGGGTGTTCAGGTTTCCGCCCCACACTCCAAAGACGTGCAGGTTTGTAGGTTAATTGGCTGCTGTATGTAATCCCTAGTGTGTGTGTGTGTAGGATAGAACTAGTGGACGGGCGATCGCTGGTCAGCGTGGACGCTGTTAGTTAGGCATTACACAAAATGTCGCTGTGGTATTGAGCTGTGCCTTGCCTTGGTTCAAAGCAATGACGAAGCTTACAAAGAGGGCGTGCAGCGTAGGTTTACTAGGTTAACCGGAATGGCAGGACTGTCATATGTTGAAAGACCGGATCGGCTAGGCTTGTATACACTGGAATTTAGAAGGATGAGAGGGGATCTTATTGAAACATATAAGATTATTAAGGGGTTGGACACGTTAGAGGCAGGAAACATGTTCCCAATGTTGGGGGAGTCCAGAACAAGGGGCCACAGTTTACGAATAAGAGGTAGGCCATTTAGAACGGAGATGAGGAAAAACTTTTTCAGTCAGAGAGTTGTAAATCTGTGGAATCTGTTGTAAATCAGAGGCCAATTCTCTGAATGCATGCAAGAGAGAGCTAGATAGAGCTCTTAAGGATAGCGGAGTCAGGGGGTATGGGGAGAGGGCAGGAACGGGGTACTGATTGAGAATGATCAGCCATGATCACATTGAATGGCGGTGCTGGCTCGAAGGGCCGAATGTCCTACTCCTGCTCCTGTTGTCTATTGTCTATAGAGGTTGTTCTGGGAATGAGAGGTTGAGCGTAGGGTGAGTTGAGGAGGAGGGGAGGTTGTTGTAGAGTGAACGACTGAGAGGAAGTGGTTGGGGATCAATTGATAAAGAGTGGGATGAAATGGGATAAATGGTATCATGTATTTGACGCCTTATTTTCTGTTTGAAGCACGAGATCTGTTTCAACAACAGCAGCCCACATGCTGATCTCTTCCCTATGAACAACAAGACTTTAGATGTCAACATTTATAAAGGGGTAAGTGGAGTTGTCCGGAAATAAGATACTACACTGCCGTTGTTGAGTCATTCTGTGGCACTGGGTGGGCAGAGTGATATTTGTAAACTGAGATTCAAAAATCAAAAAGTATTAAATTGTACTCTCGCGTTAAAAATATGAATGAGGTTATTCTCCACGGGACGTTTTGGTGATTGATTGAGGTCACCAGAGTGAAAAGAAAGATACAGGGCGGCACGGTGGCGCAGCGGTAGAGTTGCTGCCTCACAGCGCCGGAAGCCCGGGTTCCATCCCGACCACGGGCGCTGCCTGTGCGGAGTTTGCACGTTCTCCCCGTGACCCGCGTGGGTTTTCTCCGAGATCTTCGGTTTCCTCCCACGCTCCAAAGACGTGCAGGTATGTAGGTCAATTGGCTTGGTAAAATTTAAAAAATGTCCCTAGTGATGTTGCCGGACAGGATGCTCTCTACAGCCCCAGAGTAGAAGCAATGAAAGACCCTCAGAGACGCTCTGAATTTCCTCAGCTGTTTGAGGTGGTAAAGGCGCTGCCTTGCCTTACCCACCAGTGCGGCAATGTGTGTTGTCCATGTCAGATCCTCTGTGATGTGGACTCCCAGGTATTTAAAGCTGCTCACCCTATCCACAGTAATCCCATATATCTCCAGTGGCGTGTACGTCCTTGGATGTTGAGCCCTTCTGAAGTCCACAATCAGCTCCTTCGTTTTTTTGACGTGTGCGGGGATCTCTGGTCGGCGCGGACCCGGTGGGCCGAAAGGGCCTGTTTCCGCGCTGTATCTCCAAACTAAACTCAACTAAAAATACAAGGATGTGCGGAGGCTGGAATCGCGAGTTAAAAACAATGTGGTGGAGGAACCTAGCGGGTCAGGCAGCAGCTGTGGAGGGAAATGGACAGACAACGTTTTGCAGTGGGACCCTTTAGACTGATTGTAGTAAGGGGAGGGGGGAAGCTGGAAAAGAGGTGGGGGTGGGTAAAGGCAGGCAATTGATGGGTGGATACGGTTAAGGGAGTAGGGGGTGGGAGTGATTAACCGAATGTGGAGTAAGTGATAAAGGCGAAAAGGAGGTGAAAAGGAGACAAAAGGGTGTTGGAAAAGGAGAGGAATGTAAAGCCGGAGGAAGGGATACAAGTGGAAGGAGACGGGCAATAAATGGGAAATGAGGGGCTCTGGGATGGGAGATTGGGAGATGGTGGGGGAAAGAGCAGGGTGAGGGGGAGATGGGGGAAGAAATGGGTGTGCACCAGGGGGGGGGGGGGGAGAGACGGAGGGCACAGCTAAGAGAGAGGAAATGGGGAGGGGCATTGTTTAAAACTGGAGAATTCAATGTTCATTCCATTGGGTTAGACATAGACATGGCTGCAGGAGTAGGCCATTCGGCCCTTCGAGCTGTACGCACCGCCATTCAATGTGATCATGGCTGATCATTCTCAATCAGTACCCCGTTCCTGCCCTCTCCCCGTACCCCCTGACTCCGCTATCCTTAAGAACTCTATCTAGCTCTCTCTTGAATGCATTCAGAGAATTGGCCTCCACTGCCTTCCGAGGCAGAGAATTCCACAGATTCACAACTCTCTGACTGAAAACGTTTTTCCTCATCTCCGTTCTAAATGGCCTACCCCTTATTCTTAAACTGTGGCCCCTTGTTCTGGACTTCCCCCAACATTGGGAACATGTTTCCTGCCTCTAACGTGTCCAGCCCCTAGTTCTAATTCTCTCTTGAATTCATCCAGTGAATCAGCCTCCACTGCCTTCTGTGGCAGAGAATTCCACAGGTTCACAACTCTCTGGGTGGAAAGGTTTTCCCTCATCTCAGTCCTAAATGGCCGACCCCTTATTCTTGTCGGCTACCCAGGCGGAATATGAGGTACCGTTCCTCCAGTTTGTGTGCGGCCTCACTCTGGCAACGAAGGGTGGAACAGTTTGATGAAAATGAAGGTGCAACTGTCTTGTGTTTGAGAACACATCGAAATGCAAGTGCACCTTGTTAAGATAAACCCATGGTCTGGTTGTGGTCGTGATCTACACATATGCGCCTTGATATCAAGGGGGAGTTTTGCGTGTTGGATGAAATACCGTATGATTCGAATATCTCAAATCTCTCCCACCACCCTATAGATGTATGTCGTTATAGGCGTACAATAAACGGCCCCAGCTGATCGTGCAGACTGTTTAAGTTACCTTTGGAATGGCGTTTATTGCATATGAGGTCTTGTTTCAACTTGTGACCGGTTTTGGGCAATATTAGTTCAATTCTCCGCTCTTCTTAAAAGAGATTCCAAATTCTTGGTTCTAAACAAGTGTACAAAATCATGAGAGGAATAGATCGGGCAGACGCACAGAGTCTCTTGCCCAGAGTAGGTGAATCGAGGACCAGAGGACGTAGGTTCAAGTTGAAGGGGAAAAGATTTAATAGGAATCCGAGGGGTAACCTTTCCACACAAAGAGTGGTGGGTGTGTGGAACGAGCTGCCAGATGAGGTATTTGAGGCAGGGACTAGCCCAACGTTTAAGAAACAGTTGGACAGGTACATGTATAGGGCAGTTTTGGAGGGATATGGGCCAAACGCAGGCAGGTGGGACTGGTGTAGCTGGGACATTGTTGGCCGGTGTGGGCAAGTTGGGCTGAGGGGCCTGTTTCCACGCTGTGTCACTGTATGACAGTTACATTTTGATGAGGGAGAGCATGACTGCACCAGTCAGATAACCATCCTTTTCCTTTGATCTCAGGGTGTGGTGCTGGGCTGCTGTTTTGGTAGTGCTGCTCTCTACATCTGGGCCATTGGCATCCTGGCTGCAGGTCAGAGTTCAACCATGACAGGAACATACTCTGGACAGTTTGTCATGGAGGTAATGTTTACTTCAGAGTCTGTGCCACTGCTGTTATTCCGCGATGTTCCTTGTTCTGTTCAGCCCTGTGTGCGTCGCAAGAAGGATTTGGTGTGAATCTCTGTCCCCCCCCCCCGCCCGTTCTCTTCCGCCCGAACCCCCTTTCGCCGATTTGTTTTTTTCCCCCCCAACGCTTTGCATTGTAGTCTTTTGACTTACAAGTTCACTGTGGAATTCACTGTCGCACCGAACACCACGGCCCCACCCGGCTCGGACATGCCCCGCAAAGAGTGGGTCGCCCTGAACCGGCTCCGCACAGGGGTCGGCCGGTTCAACGCCAACATGCATCGTTGGGGGGTTGCGTCCATCAGCAGCCTGCGTGTGTGGGGCAGACCAGCAAACAGCGCAGCACAGCATGTCCGACCGCACTGTCCTCGGTCCCCCTGGTGGAGGGGTAGACCTCACGGCCCTCGACAACAGCACATTGCACTGGCTACAGCGCCTGGAGGGCCGAAAAACATTTCTGCTGCCTCAAACGCAAGAAGAAGACCGGGGAATTTTCAAGTTTGGTTTGAGTTTAGTTTATTGGCACGGGTAAGGCGAAAAGCATTTGTTGCGTGCTAACCAGTCAGCGGAAAGACCACGCATGATTACAATCGAGCCGTTTACACTGTACAGATACAGGATAAGTCAATAACTTTTTAGTTTAGTTTAGAGATACAGCGCGGAAACAGGCCCTTCGGAACCACCGAGCCGCGCCGGCCAGCGATCCCCGCCCCCTAACACTATCCTACACACACTAGGGGCAATTTTTACCTTTACACCAAGCCAATTAACCTACAAACCTGAACGCCTTTGGAGTGCGGGAGGAAACTGAAGTTCTCTGAGAAAACCTACGCAGGTCACGGGGAGAAGGTACCGTACAGACAGCTCCCGTTGTCGGGATGGAACCCGGGTCTCTGGCGCTGTGAGGCAGCAACTCTACCGCTGCGCCACCGTGCCAATTTGCAAGTTGTTCAAGCCTTCTGATCTGGACAGCATGTCTTCCTATACTGTGCATCGGATAATGGGTGATCTTTGTCCACACAATCAAGACCACCACCTCACTACAGTGCATAGAACATCACAGGCCCTTTGACCTACAAGCCCGTGCCAAACATGCTAAGCTAATCTCCGCTGCCTGCACGTAATCCACATCCCTCCATTCCCTGCATAGCTGTGTTCCGATCTAAAACACCATTACTGTATCTTACTCCACCACCACCCCTGGTAGCACGTTCCAGCTACCCACCAGCCTCTGTTTAAAAAAAACAAAACTTGCCCACACATCCCCTTTAAACTTGCCCTTTTCACCTTCAAACTATGCCCTCAAGTCTTTGGCATTTTCTCCCTGGTGAAAAAAGGTTCTGACTGTCTACCCCATCTATGCCCCTCATAATATTATATGCCTGTCGGGTCTCTTCTCAGTTCCCGATTCTCCAGAGAAGACAATCCCAGTTTGTCCATCCCGTCCTCATAAGTACAACTTGTGAAAAGATGCTGGGGGCTTTTTGAGGAACGTTTTTGTAAAATTTGTGCTTCCAAACCATGTTCCTACTTTTAGCTGATGTACGGAGAGATTTGCTGTGCAACTCCCACATCCTTTACCTGGCCTGGTCGTGTTTGTTGGAACAGTGCATTAGCGCCCTGGTTGCGCAGCGGTAGAGTTGCTGCCTCACAGCGCCAGAAACCTGGCTTCGATCCTGACCGCGGGTGCTGTCTGTACGGAGTTTGCACGCTCTCCCCATGACCTGCGTGGGTTTTCTCCAAGATCTTCGGTTTCCTCCCACACTCCAAAGACATGCAGGTCTGTAGGTTCCTTGGCTTGGTATAAATGTAACATTGTCCCGTGTGTGTGTGTGTGTGTGTGTGTGTGGGGGATAGTGTTAGTGTGCGGGGATCGCTGGTCGGCGCAGACTCGGTGGGCCGAAGGGCCTGTTTCCGCGCTGTATCTCTGACCTGAACTAAGTGCAGTTCAACGTGCATAGAATATCCACTCACTGAGCAGCTACTTGACCCACGTGCGTTGATATCTTTATTCCCAGGGCTTTCTGAACTTGTCGTGGTCCCGCTTTGCCCGAGTTCTCTTAACCCGATCTATCGCTATCATCCCAACACTGCTGGTGGCGCTGTTCCAGGATGTCGAACGTTTAACTGGGATGAATGATTTCCTCAATGTTCTTCAGAGTATGCAGGTGAGGTGATTCCCTTTTTCAAAATAAAAAAAAAAGAAAATCTTGTATTAATAACATGGCTTTATAACACAAGTCATATAGACAGACACAAAAATGCCGGAGTAACTCAGCGGGACAGGCAGCACCTCCGGAGAGAAGGAATGGGTGACGTTTCGGATCGAGACCCTTCATCAGTCTGATGCTGCCTGATGTGCTGAGTTGCTCCAGCATTTGATGCAGGAAGGCACTGCAGATGCTGATTTACTGTAAAGATAGACGCACATCAACGAGTCCTTTGGCCCAACATCCGTGCCGATCTAGGTGGCCAGTTTCCCCCTGTTTTTCGTTTCAGGATTAAATTCCATCCGCTGTTTCTCTGCCTGCTTTACCAACTCATTAATGTATCATTCTGCAACCAAAGACTGCCTTCCTCATTAGAGATCCACCACCGATTATCCGGCAAATGTCGAATCCAGCACCTCCTTTAACCCGGACAAAATTCCGAGAGTGCACTTGCAAATCCCCCCCCCCCCCCCCCCCCCGGAAGTCCCCCTGTAAACGTAGCCCCTAGGCCGGGTGAGGCGGCCGATCTCGACCTTATTCCGCGGCCGATCGACGGGTGGAATTTTTCCCCCCAGGGCTCTGGAACGCTGGCCCGGCCAGAGCCGGCAGCTCCGTTCCCACCGCCGACTTCCGAGGCCGGTGTCCCGGCTCCCCCCTCGGCGGCCTAGGCGGAACGTTCCGGTACCGTTGGACTCCTCTCGGAGGCCATGACCTCTGTGGGTCTGGCAACACGGATAATCCGGAAAGCTTCTGGGACCAAGGGTGCCGGAAAATCACCATTGCCAATACCACCTTTCTTTTGAGGAAGGTCACTTTCCAGGGCAGTTATTTATTTCAATCATGTCAATGTCATTCTGGTTATTGATGGTCGCTGCCTCCAGATCCAGTTCTAACAACTAACCTTTCACTCTCTCCAGCTGCCATTTGCATTGATCCCGATCTTGACGTTTACCAGCATGACCTCTGTGATGCATGACTTTGTCAACGGTCTGTAAGTAGACTGACTGCTCATTTTCTTTTTCATCTCTATATGTGTCTTTGTAGAGTTAAAGTTCTGATTTGGGGCGTAGACACAAACGTACTCGGGTAGAAACCTAGAAACATAGAAAATAGGTGCAGGAGGAGGGCAGTTGGCCCTTCGAGCCAGCACCGCCATTCATTGTGATCATGGCTGATCATCCACAATCAATACCCCGTTCCTGCCTTCTCCCCATTTCCCTCGATTCCGTTAGCCCCTAGAGCTCTATTTAAAGGGCCTGTCCCACTTAGGCGATTTATTTGGCGACTGCCGGCGACTGTCAAAGTCGTAGCAGATCGCCGAACCTTTCGTTTACCCGACGACAATGACCACGACAATGCCGAGTCAGGTCGAGATTACACCTTCTTCGGAAACATCACGAAATTCCCACACTGACAAGTCAGTAAGTACTTGAGAGTTTTGAACTATAACATCTTGTATGGGTTACTTAAAAACCAAGCTTCACTGTAACAAGGAATAAACTGGATTTACTTCCAGTTTACTAATAGCTGTATTAAAAAAAATTTTTTTTAAGTGGTTAAGTGGATTTTTGTGAAAAGTGTATGGGAGATGCATATCTGGTTTCTGGGTTGCATATCTGGGTTGGGAGCCCACTTTAAATGTAATCAATAGACAATAGGTGCAGGAGGAGGCCATTCGGCCCTTCGAGCCAGCACCGCCATTCAATGTGATCATGGCTGCTCATTCTCAATCAGTACCCCGTTCCTGCCTTCTCCCCATACCCCCTGACTCCGCTATCCTTAAGAGCTCTATCCAGCTCTCTCTTGAATGCATTCAGAGAATTGGCCTCCACTGCCTTCTGAGGCAGAGAATTCCACAGATTCACAACTCTCTGACTGAAAAAGTTTTTCCTCATCTCAGTTCTAAATGGCCTACCCCTTATTCTTAAACAGTGGCCCCTTGTTCTGGACTCCCCCAACATTGGGAACATGTTTCCTGCCTCTAACGTGTCCAACCCCTTAATAATCTTATACGTTTCGATAAGATCTCCTCTCATCCTTCTAAATTCCAGTGTATACAAGCCTAGTCGCTCCAGTCTTTCAACATATGATAGTCCCGCCATTCCGGGAATTAACCTAGTAAACCTACGCTGCACGCCCTCAATAGCAAGAATATCCTTCCTCAAATTTGGAGACCAAAACTGCACACAGTACTCCAGGTGCGGCCTCACTAGGGCCCTGTACAACTGCAGAAGGACCTCTTTGCTCCTATACTCAACTCCTCTTGTTATGAAGGCCAACATTCCATTGGCTTTCTTCACTGCCTGCTGTACCTGCATGCTTCCTTTCAGTGACTGATGCACTAGGACACCCAGATCTCGTTGTACGTCCCCTGTTCCTAACTTGACACCATTCAGATAATACTCTGCCTTCCTATTCTTACCACCAAAGTGGATAACCTCGCACTTATCCACATTAAACTGCATCTGCCATGCATCCGCCCACTCACACAACCTGTCCAAGTCACCGTGCAACCTCATAGCATCTTCCTCACAGTTCACACTGCCACCCACATTTGTATCATCTGCAAATTTGCTAATCGCTGATGGACATAAACATCGCAAAAATCCCCACGCTTACCTGACCGTCAAACTGTCGCCTCCAATCTACCTGTCAAATGTCCTGACGGTAAATAAATTGGTTAAACGCAAGCATTTTATGGTATTTTGAAATGACTTTATTTATTTTAATAGTACGTGCTTCTAAATGCATCTAAGAGAACCTAGCAAACCTGGGGACAGCATGCGACAGCGCCCGCAATAAGCAACGATACCTGGCGACAAGCCAGCTGTTGCCGAGAGATTTCACTCCGGATGATTTCTCAGCGACGCGCTGAGATCCACTACGATTCTTGGAAGACTCCTCACGATCACGCCCGCGGCACCCCGGCGAACTGTCGGCCACAGCCTAGTCACCGGCACTCCCCCTAAACACGCCCTTAACTCGCTCTTAAATCCATCCAGTGATTTGGCCTCCACTACCCTCTGTGGCGGAGAATTCCACAAATTCACAACTCTCTGGGTGAAAAAGTTTTTTCTCACCTCAGTTTTAAATGGCCTCCCCTTTATTCTTAGACTGTGTGTGTGGCCCCTGGTTCTGGACTCCCCCGACATTGGGAACATGTTTCCTGCCTCTAGCGTGTCCAATCCCTGAATACTCTTTTGTTTCGATAAGATCCCCTCTCATCCTTCTAAATTCCAGTGCATACAAGCCCAGTCGCTCCAGTCTTTCAACGTACGACAGTCCCGCCAACACGACATACAGTAAACAATGAGGACTAAAACTTAAAACATTAAGAATAAGGCATTATAGTTTAAACATGTGAATGAAGTAAAATACCAGAGCAAAAGGAGGCTACAGACTTTTGGTTATTGAGTAGAGCTACTGCTCGTGGAATAAAGCTGTCTTTATGTCTGGCTGTGGCTGCTTTGACAGTCCAGAGTCGCCTTCCAGAGGGAAGTGCAATAAGTAAACCTAAAATGCTATTTAATCCTTTATTAAATTTTCAATATCAAGAACCTTGTCAAGGAAGACCGTTCCCTCCGTAACTCCCTGGTCCACTCGTCCCTTCCTACCCAAACCACCCCATCCCCGGGCACTTTCCCCTGCAACCGCAGGAGATGCAACACCTGTCCCTTTACCTCCCCCCTCAACTCCATCCAAGGACCCAAACAGTCTTTCCAGGTGAGACAGAGGTTCACCTGCACCTCCTCCAACCTCATCTATTGCATCCGCTGCTCTAGATGTCAACTTCTTTGCATCGGCTAAACCAAACGCAGGCTCGCCGATCGCTTCGCTCAACACCTTCACTCAGTCCGCCTTAACCAACCTGATCTCCCGGTGAATCAGCACTTCAACTCCCCCTCCCACTCCCAGTCTGACCTTTCTGTCATGGGCCTCCTCCAGTGCCATAGTGAGGCCCACCGGAAATTGGAGGAACAGCACCTCATATTTCGCCTGGGCAGCTTGCAGCCCAGCGGTATGAACATTGACTTCTCCAACTTTAGATAGTTCCTCTGTCCCTCTCTTCCCCTCCCCCTTCCCAGTTCTCCCTCTATCTTCCTGCCTCCACCTATATCCTTCCTTTGTCCCGCCCCCCTGACATCAGTCTGAAGAAGGGTCTCGACCCAAAACGTCGCCCATTCCTTCTCTCCCGAGATGCTGCCTGTCCCGCTGAGTTACTCCAGCATTTTGTGAATAAATACCCATCCCAAAACATCGGGGTACGCCAATGAATACCTGCCAGGAACATTGACGTGCGCCAATTTAATGCCTGAAGGTTGTTGTGTGGCACAGCTGTCCTGACCTTTATCATACTGCAGCTTCCCCACGTCGGCAACCTTTGCCCCCAGCCTGCCCAAGACTCTTCAGCTCCATGTACACCACATTGAGGATGACCACCAGAGAGTTGTGAATCTGTGGAATTCTCTGCCACAGGGGGCAGTGGAGGCCGATTCACTGGATGCATTTAAAAGAGAGTTGGATGGAGCTCTCGGGGCCAGCGGAATCAAGGGGTACGGGGAGAAGGCAGGCACGGGGTACTGATTGTGGATGATCACGATGAATGGCGGTGCTGGCTCGCAGGGCCTAATGGCCTCCTCCTGCACCTGTTATAGAGTCATAGAGTCCTACAGCACAGAAAGAGGCCCTTCGGCCCATCGGGTCCGCGCCGCCCGTTACCAAACACAGTCTAATTTTAATCCCATTTTCCCGCATTTGGACCGTAGCCCTGAATGTTGTAGCATTTCAAGTGCCCATCCAAATGCCTCTTAAACGTTGTGAGTGTTCCAGACTCCAACCACCCTCTGGGTGAAAAAGTTCTTTCTCACATCCCCCTGAAACCTCCCTCCCCTTACCCTGTATCTATGTCCCCCTCGTTGTTGAACCTTCCACCAGTGGAAGAAGTTCCCCGCCATCTACCTTATCTATGCCCCTCATGATCTTGTACACCTCGATCATGTCCCCTCTCAGCCTTCTCTGCTCCAGGGAAAGCAACCCCAGTCTGCTCAGTCTCTCCTCATAGCCGAGGCCCTTCATCCCTGGCAGCATCCTGGTGAATCTCCTCTGCACCCTCTCCAAAGCTATCACATCCTTTCTATAATGTGGTGACCAGAACTGTACACAATACTCCATTGTTGTCTATGTTTCTATGACCATTTGTGTTTTCTTTTCCAGGGCATGGAAGATTGCTGGCGGGGTGGTGATTTGCATCGTCTGTGCCATTAACATGTATTTTGTAATCGTGTATGTGTCGAGCCTGGGCCATGTGGCTCTCTATCTGGTGGCAGCCTTCATTTCCCTGGCATACTTGGGTTTTGTCGGTTATTTGGTAAGTTCCTGAACTGATTTTGCTCCATTTTTTCCCCCGATATCTTCTTAGAAGGAATAAAATACTTGCTCTGTCATGGCGTGCTTGGAATCCAGATTGGGAGGTCGAGATTTAATTGGGCAGAATTTAAAACTTTGCATATACGTTGGTCATATGTGGGGGAAATAACATTTTAGAGAAATACTCTAATAACTGCAAATCCCCCACCGCTCCCCTCCCCCAAGGTTCAGTTCTCGGCCCCTCCGCTTCATCCTGTACCTGTTCCCCCTTGTTCAATTAATCCGCCATCATGGTCTCAAGTTCCACTGCTTTGCCGATGATATCCAGCTCCTCATCTCCACCAAGTCAATCTCCACCACCACACACTCTACCCTGACAAACTGCATCACTGAAATAAAATCTTGGCTTCAATTCAATTTCCTCAAACTCAACTGCGACAAATCTGAAATCATCATCATTGGACCAAAAACGCTCACCAAATCCACCCACAACTTCACCCTCAATATTGATGGTTTCCCAGTATCCACCTCCCCTCACATCTGGAATCTTGGCATCATCTTTGATCAAACCCTCTCCTTCGACAAACACATCACCAAGACAGCCTTCTTCCACCTCAAAAACATCGCCCGCCTCCGTCCATCCCTCTCCTCCACAGCTGCTGAAACCCTCATCCACGCCTTCATCACCTCCCGTCTGGACTACTGTAACAGCCTCCTCTATGGTTCACCCTCAAAAATCATCAATAAACTCCAACACATCCAGAACTCCGCTGCCCGTCTACTCACCCACTCCCCGATCCGTGACCATATCACCCCCGTCCTTTACAAGCTCCACTGGCTCCCCATCCCCCAGAGAATCCAGTACAAAATCCTCCTCATGACCTACAAAGCCCTCCATAACCTGGCCCCATCCTACCTGACTGACCTCCTCCACAGACACACTCCCACCCGTAACCTCCGCTCTGCTGCTGCTAACCTCCTGTCCCCCCCCATCCGGACCAAACTCAGATCCTGGGGGGACAGAGCTTTCTCCATCGCTGCTCCCACCCTCTGGAACTCACTACCCCAAACCGTCAGAGACTCCCCCTCACTCACCACATTCAAAACATCACTGAAGTCTCACCTGTTCAGCACGGCCTTCAACCACTGACCGTCACCTCACCTTATTTTTCCTTTTCTGTTCGTTTACTTATTTATCTATTTCTTTTCTTTTCTATGTTTTAGTAAACCCTGTAAAGCGTCTTTGAGTGTTTAGAAAAGCGCTATATAAATGTAATGCATTATTATTAAATAAATATTTCTCTTTAAGAGAATTAAAAGAGAATAGTACGGCACGGTGGCACAGCGGTAGAGATGCTGCCTCGCAGCGCCGGAGACCCGGGTTCGATCCTGGATATAGGCGCCGTCTGTGTGGAGTTTGTACGTTCTCGCCGTGACCTGAGTGGGTTTTCTCCGGGTGCTCTGGTTTCCCCCCACTCTCCAAAGACGTGCAGGTGTGTAGGTTAATTGGCGTCGGCAAAGATCGCAAATTGTCCCTGGTGTGTGTGGGATGGTATTAATGTGCGGGGATCGCTGGTCGGCGCGGGCTCGGTGGGCCGAAGGGCATGCTTCCGCGCTGTATCGCTAAACTAAACTGAACTTTGGCAAGGGCATCTCTCTTGTGACTTCCCAAACGTGAAGCATGAAGTACAAAAAGGAAAGCAACCGAATGGGCTTGCTGCGTGGATTTTTAGTTTAGTTTGGAGATACAGCGCGGAAACAGGCCCACCGGGTCCGCGCCGACCAGCGATCCCCGCACATTAACACTATCCTACACACACTAGGGACAATTTTTACATTTTTACAAGCCAATTAACCTACACACCTGCACGTCTTTGGAGCGTGGGAGGAAACCGGAGGAAACCCACGCAGGTCGCGGGCAGAGCGTGCAAACTCCGTGGCTGGGATGGAACCCGGGCCTCCGGCGCTGCATTCGCTGTGAGGCGGCAACTCTACCGCTGCGCCACCGCGGCCGCCCTTTGGTGAGATGGGCTTGTGCTTTGGCCTCTTGATGGTGACGTTTCTTTTCCCCCCCCTCTTACTCTGCTTCTTGTCTCCCCAGGCCTGGTATTGTGCAGTGTCATTGGGAGTCACCTTCCTAAACTGTGGACATATGGTAAGCAGTGGCAGTGCTGTGCTTATAGAAGAGCAATTCGAGTACACAAATTAACCAGAGACCACTCCCCTTCTCTCTGCCCGTGTCAACACACTGCGATCTAGACTTATTGTATTGTACTCTCCGCACCGTTCCAGAGAGACCGACGTGAAAACTCTTGTAATTCGGGCCTTCCCAGAAGGCATTCAGATAAGACATTTACCATGTGAGGCCGTTTTTAGTACAATGAATATAAATTAGATGTTTTAAATTCTGATTTAGTGCTATGTTAGTTTTTAGAAGTTAGACAATCAGCGGGTTCTGGATGAAGCATTGCTTTTTAACCCTGCGTGAAGTACTTGATAAGTATTCTGAATCCTGCGAATGTATTTTTAAGGGCCTGTGCAGCCGGAATCACAATGTAGAAATTCTGCTGCTAACAATCTGTCATGTTTTTTTAAAAATGAAACTAATTTTTATAGAGAAGCTAATCAATGGACGGACCGCTCGAGCTGGGCATTTGTGTGCCAGCACTTGGGTCTATCTTCGCATCGTTGTCCTGACGTGTTTTTACCGCTGTGCCCTCCAGCGTGATGTTTAAGGTTCAGTCTGTTCGGCTCGCTGTTGGTGAGGGGCAGGTAGCGGGGGGATGGGGGGGCAATTAATGTTCAACTACTGTTTTCTGAAAGATATTTCAAGTCGCGGTCAGCACTTGATTCCAGACCCTCGACGGAGATTTCTCCAGACTCGACCCTAGAGGGATTAGATCAGTCCCCTCCTTTGGCGTTGGCGTCGTGATCGACGGGCATGCCCCCTCCCCTGGCTCCCTGGGATGGCACCCCCGCTGCTCCACGTCACCCGTGCCAAGGGCGAAGCGGGGGCAGTCTCCTGGTAGGCCCTGAACATCTCGGGTTGGAGGGGCCCACAAGATGGCCGCCCTGCTGGCCGTAGAAGGTGTGGAGGCCCCGCCCACACAGGCCGAAGCAGGAGCAATGTGGCTTTGTGCGATGGAACGGTGGGGAGATTTCAGACTGAATGATCACTGCGCAAATCCCCCCTCCGCTCCTGCGGCCGTTGAATTTGACTGTGGCCGCCATTGCGTTGAAAGTGCTTTAAATCCTGTCACCTCCTACTCTCTGCTTCCTCAGCAGTCCAGCAGTGAATGCACTGAACAAAGCTGCTTAGATCTCTTCCCCCTCCCCCCCTACCACCCCCAATTCCCTCCCCCCCCTCCCCCTGCCCCATCTCTCTGAGGGCAGGTCTTTTCCCCAGAGATGCCGCCTGTCCCGCTGAGTTACCCCAGCGTTTTGTGTCCATCTTCAGTGTAAACCAGCATCTGCAGCCCCAACACGCATGGTCACAAATTCCATTTGCCAAATGGCACCACCACCAAAACTAAATCAAGTTATCTAACCCCGAGTTGCGCAGTAGTAAGACTGCATTTTATGGAACGTGTATTTGATCTTAATAAAAGAGTTGATTAAAATTTTATTCAGTGGAAGAGCTAAAACCATTTATCCATTCGCTAGATCTAGGATCTTTTTTAAAACACTGTCCTGCCCACATCATGGGCAAACTGATCCCATGGGGGAGTGCCTCACTCTCTAACCTATTCCTACACTCCTATCACCACTCCGACACTACACCGATCAGCCAAACCATTGTGACCCGATGAGCCAAAACATTATGCCCACCTGCCTAATATGCTGTTGGTCCTCCGTGTGCAGCCCCATACGCAGCAGGGTGCGATGCACTGTGTATTGTAACACATTCCTCCCGTGACCACCATTAACATTTTCTGTGACTTGTGCCACAGTCGACCTTCTGTCGGTTCGGACCAGACGGGATAGCCTTCGTTGCCCTCGCGCATCGATGAGCCTTGGGCGCCCAACACCCTGTCTGTCGCCGGATTGTGGTTTGTCCCTCCTCGGACCACAGTCGGTCGGTACTCACCACTGCCGACCGGGAGCACCCCACAAGCCTTGCCGTTTCAGAGATGCTCTGACCCAGTCGTCTGGCCATAACAATTTGGCCCTTGTCAAAGTCGCTCAGGTCTTTACTCCTGCCCATTTCTCCAACACATCCAACACGTCAACTTCAAGAACTGACTGTTCACTTGCTGCCTAATATATCCCACCCCTTGACAGGTGCCACTGTAACCAGATAACCAATGTTATTCACTTCGCCTGTCGGTGGTCATAATGTTTTGGCTGATCGGTGTGCTTCTGTATCCATTCAAAATATCTCCCTGCTTAAAGTCGAGGTGTCCTGAGTCTCGATCCCACGATCGTAGCACTAAGGTCAATCTCCGTGATCTCAAAGCTAACGGGTAAGTCACTCTTTGGCACTGCTTCAGACCCAAAGCTTCCTTATAATCGCTATGGGGGGCGTGGGTCACCGATTTATGGGCAATCACACGCGCATCACGTGCCCGCGACCATTGTCAACGCCCAATGTTAAACGCAAAATACTCCGCACCAATCGTCTAACGGCCTTGCCTTTTTCGCGGTCGAGGTATTCTGTGACCGCTCGTTTAAGGTCAAAGTGTCATGTAACCGAGGTGCCACAGACACCGTGAAGGCCTATCATTTCTGCACACATTTGAACCTGCCCTTGCCCTGCGTGATCACTAGGAGCTCCAGACCACGGGTCCTTCCTGCCACCTAGATCCCTCCCACGAGACGCTAAGCTGATCGTCACAGGTCCCACAAGCAATGCCAGCCCCCAACCGCCATTTGAGGGCCAGCGGGGGATTTGCGGTGCAGCAATCGGGAGGGTTCCTCCTTGGGAAGTAGAAAATGGAAAACAGGTGCAGGAGGAGGCCATTCGGCCCTTCGAGCCAGCACCGCCATTCATTGTAAGAAAATAACTGCAGATGCTGGTACAAATCGAAGGTATTTATTCACAAAATGCTGGAGTAACTCAGCGGGTCAGGCAGCATCTCAGGAGAGAAGGAATGCGTGACGTTTCGGGTCGAGACCCTTCTTCAGACTGGAGAAGGGTCTCGACCCGAAACGTCACCCATTCCTCCTCTCCTGAGATGCTGCCTGACCCGCTGAGTTACTCTGCCATTCATCGTGATCGTGGCTGATCACCCCCAATCAGTAACCCGTGCCTGCCTTCTCCCCCATATCCCTTGATTCCGCTAGCCCCTAGAGCTCTAGCTAACTCTCTTTTAAATTCATTCAAGACTGGATAGCGGGCAAGGTGATGCCCACCATCTTCCTGGCGATGGGCTCCAATTAGTCCACAATGCTCCTCTGGGCAGTCGGCGCCAGAGGTTGATGTACCCACCCCACATCTGCACCAGCCCAGGGGACATCTCCCCCTCCACTTGGCCCTGAGAATGGACAGCTCTTCAGTGCGCGCCCCGGCTTCATGCAGGCCCGGCACCGCGCCCTGTCCATCAGGCTGCCGCGGGTATCAATGCCAAGGCCCCCCCCTCAGTGTCCTCCTTCCATCCTGACCGTACCAAGGATTAACTCAAAATGCCGGAGTAACTCAGCGGGACGGGCAGCATCTCTGGAGAGAAGGAACGGGTGACCTTTCGGGTTCAGACCCGAAACGTCGCCCATTCCTTCTCTCCAGAGATGCTGCCCGTCCCGCTGAGTTACTCCAGCATTTTGTGCCTGTCTTTGGTTTAAACCGGCATCTGCAGTTCTTTCATGTATAAAGGATTAACATGGGGAGGGGGAGTCTGGCCCTGACTGAACAGGGTTGGGGGAGGGGGAGGGGCACCTGGCCCTGACTGAACAGGGTTGGGGGAGGGGGAGGGGCATCTGGCCCTGACTGAACAGGGTTGGGGGAGGGGCATCTGGCCCTGACTGAACAGGGTTGGGGGAGGGGGAGGGGCGTCTGGCCCTGACTGAACAGGGTTGGGGGGGGGGGCGTGAGGGGCGCCTGGCCCTGACTGAACGGGGGAGGGGGAGGAGGAGCAGGGGGAGGGGAGTCTCGCCCTGACTGAACGGGGGAGGGGGAGCAGGGGGAGGGGCGTCTGGCCCTGACTGAACGGGGGAGGGGGAGGGGGGGGAGGGGCGTCTGGCCCTGACTGAACGGGGAGGGGGAGCAGGGGGAGGGGCATCTGGCCCTGACTGAACGGGGTTGGGGGGGGGAGGGGCGTCTGGCCCTGACTGAACGGGGTTGGGGGGGGGAGGGGCGTCTGGCCCTGACTGAACGGGGTTGGGGGGGAGGGGCGTCTGGCTCTGACTGAACGGGGTTGGGGGGGGGGAGGGGCATCTGGCCCTGACTGAACGGGGTTGGGGGGGGAGGGGCGTCTGGCCCTGACTGGGAGGGGGAGGGGCGTCTGGCCCTGACTGAACGGGGTTGGGGGGGGGGGGAGCAGGGGGAGGGGAGTCTGGCCCTGACTGAACAGGGTTGGTGTGACCTCTCACTCGGTCTCCTGTGGGTGAAAGGGAGAAGCTCGCTCTGAAAGTCCAGGGGTTGCATTAACTGGCAGCCACGCGGTTCCTGCAGAGGTTATTCTGCATTTAGAATACAAGCAAGAATGCTGCAAATGCTCGAAACACTCGGCAGGTCAGGCAGCGTCTGTGGAGGGAGAACGAGTCAGCATTTCAGGCTTTTGGAGCTGAAGCATTGAGTCTTTTTCTCTCCCCACCCATCGTGCTTTTGTACCGGGTGCTTGAACCGTTTATTGGTGAGCCACCTCCTTCAACCTTCGGGGAGCAGTTTCAGAATTTCCAACCGGTGACGTGCTTTACACCTCCCGTCCTCTCTCCGCACTTGCTTTACAGCACAGACGGACGCAAACAGCTGGAGTAACTCGGCGGGTCAGGCAGCATCCCTGGAGAAAGTGAATCGGTGACGTTTCGGCTCGAGACCCTTCTGAAGAACGTCACCTATTCCTTTTCGGGTTATCGACCCGAAACGTCACCCGTTCCTTCTCTCCAGAGATGCTGCCTGACCCGCTGAGTTACTCCAGCACTCTGTGAAACGTCACCTATCCATGTTCTCCAGAGATGCTGCCTGACCCGCTGAGTTACTCCAGCACTCTGTGAAACGTCACCTATCCATGTTCTCCACAGATGCTGCCTGACCCGCTGAGTTACTCCAGCACTCTGTGAAACGTCACCTATCCATGTTCTCCACAGATGCTGCCTGTCCCGCTGGGTTACTCCAGCAGTTTGTGGTCTATCTTCGGCGTAAACCAGCATCTGCAGTTCCTCCCTACGCCTACCTGCCAGCACCCCAGCCCACATACACGTGTGTCTGCCGTGCACTGTTTAATCGTGAAAGACAGCAGCAGGGCCTAATGATCTGCCTGTGGCAAAGCAGGGGTGTTTCTGTGAGATTGGTGAATAGTGTTACGGCCCTGTTTAGCTGGCGGTGACACACAAAGAACCCGCAGGTCCCATGAGGGTGGCGCAGCAGTAGAGTAGCTCCCTTGCAGCGCCGGAGACCCGGGTTCATTCCCGACCGCTGGTGCTTGCCTAGACAGAGTTTGTATGTTCTCCCTGTGACCGCGTGGGTTTTCTCCGGGTGCTCCGGTTTCCTCCCACACTCCAAAGACGTGCAGGTTAACGGGCTTGGTAAAATTGTAAATTGTCCTTAGAGTGTGTGTCGGGTGGTGTGAATGTGCGGGGATCGCTGGTCGGCGCGGGCCGAAGGGCCTGTTTTTGTGCTCTATCTCTCAACTAAACTATCTTTTCCTAAATGCCTGTTTGCTTGCATCGCTGTCTTTACTCAGCGCGGTTCTTTTTAAACGCTGCGCTGTTGCATGCGCTGGGGTGCATAAAAACGGGCTGCCTCTGCGTAAAACTACAAATGCGCCACTCTATTTAAAGGAAAGAAAACTGCAGATGCTGGTTTAAATCGAAGGTAGACACAAAGTGCTGAGGTAACTCAGCGGGTCAGGCAGCATCTCTGGAGAGAAGGAACGGGTGAAGTTTCGGGTCGAGACCCTTCAGTCTGAAGAAGGGTCTCGACCCGAAACGCCACCCGTTCCTTCTCTCCAGAGATGCTGCCTGACCCGCTGAGTTACCCCAGCATTTTGTGCCTGCACTCTCTTTCAAGGACACGTTTGACAGAATAGACAGCACAAGTTCTAAGCTCTGTCAAACTCAAGGCTACAAAGCAAACTTCCTGGTGCAGTTGTCACTGCCCCGGTTGCCCAACCTGGCTGGAGTGCAATTTCATGAAGGATCATGTTATGAAAGTCTACAAAAGCTGCTCCGCCCAAATGGACTGCCACTTGTCAGAGTGTGTAAACATTAAAACTTCAATGGGGATTGAATTCACATGTTGCGCAATCTTGCTTTCATTCACCTGATGTACTGTGGTGTTTCAGCATCTCCTGTCTCTCTGCACCTGTGTATATGCTGCCTGTAAATAAATCTGTTTTGTCTGTACTCTGGTCTGGCTGCGTGCTGTTTTTCCACCACAAGCAAGAAGTTAACCGACACGCATTAGGCCCCGGGCACTGTAGGCCCCGGACGCTGTAGGCCCCGGACGCTGTAGGCCCCGGGCGCTGTAGGCCCCGGACGCTGTAGGCCCCGGGCTCTGTAGGCCCCGGACGCTGTAGGCCCCGGGCTCTGTAGGCCCCGGACGCTGTAGGCCCCGGGCTCTGTAGGCCCCGGACGCTGTAGGCCCCGGGCACGGTAGGCCCCCGACACGGTAGGCCCCGGACGCTGTAGGCCCCGGGCGCTGTAGGCCCCGGACGCTGTAGGCCCCGGACGCTGTAGGCCCCGGACGCTGTAGGCCCCGGGCACGGTAGGCCCCGGGCACGGTAGGCCCCGGTCGCTGTAGGCCCCGGTCGCGGTAGGCCCCGGTCACGGTAGGCCCCCGGCACTGTAGGCCCCCGACACTGTAGGCCCCCGACACTGTAGGCCCCCGACACTGTAGGCCCCGGGCTCTGCAGGCCCCCGGCACTGCAGGCCCGGACGCTGTAGGCCCCCGATGCTGTAGGCCCCGGACACTTTAGGCCCCGTACAGTGTAAGCTAACGGAGTGTGTTAGCCTAATGGAGGTTGCGTAGCATCCTGGCCCGGGCGGCCGCCATTGGTGGAGCGGGAGCACATGGCCGCTGGCTGGGTGAGGTCACGTGGGGCGCGGGGCGGTGACGTCACCTTGTCCCGTAATTGGGAGCGAGGAAGTTGGCAACCCCCAATAGACACTGTGCTCATGGCCAAGTCAATCATGTCCATTCTGGGGTAAGAGCTGGAATGAACAGACAATTCATGTTCCAGTCTGAAGAAGGGTCTCGACCTGAAACGTCACCTATTCCTTCTCTCCAGAGACGCTGCCTGAGCCGCTGAGTTACTGCAGCTCTTTGTGTCTATCTTCATGTTTCTGGCTGATCACCCATCGCTGTTTCTGAACTGCGCCCAGGTTTTGCTGTTGCTGCCGTCCCAACCAGTGCCCCAGCCTTCAGCTGTTCCAACAGCAGCAGATTAGCAGCGTAACATCAGTAGCAGCAATCCCACGCGGGCAGGTGGGACTGGTGAGGCGGGGACACGTTGGCCGGTGTGGGCAAGTTGGGCCGAAGGGCCCGTTTCCACGCTGTTTGACTCCACGACTATTCATCGTCATGCAGCTCGGAAACAGGCCCTTCGGCCCAACTCATCCATGCTGGCCCAAATGCCCCCATCTAAGCCAGACTAATTTATGAGAGGAATAGATCGGGTTGAGTCCCTTGCCCAGAGTAGGTGAATCGAGGACCAGAGGACATGGGTTCAAGGTGAAGGGGAAAAGATTTAATAGGAATCTGACGGGTAACTTTTTCACACAAAGGGTGGCGGACTCGGTGGGCCGAAGGGCCTGTTTCTGTGCTGTATCTCCAATCTAAACTAAACCCTCTGACTTCTATCATATCAGTAAGCCGGATCTGAATGCATGTGGCCTAGTTATCCCATGCATCTTAATCTTCTCTATCGGCCAACTGTGGGGGACATTATCAAATGCTTTTACAAAAATGCTTGTGGATGGCATCCACCTCCCTACCTGGGCAACAGGGTTGCCAACTTCCTCACTCCCAAATAAGGGACAACGGGTGACGTCACCGCCCCGCGCCCCACGTAGGGGCAGTGATGTCACCCGTTATCCCTTATTTGGGAGTTAGGAAAGTTGGCAACCCTACTAATACGGGACAAGGGCGGTCCCGTACGGGACAAAGTAATTTAGCCCTAAATACGAGGTGTCCCGGCTAATACGGGACAGTTGGCAACCCTAGTCAGCAATCAACTTCATTGTATCAAAATATGCAGTCATTAGCAAGGCACAACCAGCCCTCATGCACCAAATGGAGCAAGGATTTTGTCCGAGGCCCTCAATGAATAATAAATGTTTCTCATATTCACTTTGCAGTAGGAGGCTTGACATGGAGGAGACTGAGGTCAGGGAGAGCTGTGTCAAAGATACTAGAGGAGCAAGATAGACCACTCGACCCTGAAAACCGTAGTACGTCACGGCGGCCATTTTAGTAGGCAGAAACTTGCAGAAACATTTTAAAAGAACAATAACAAAAATCTGTGAATTGATAGATGAGATATATTCTGCATTTTAATGGTATCATCACACATACTGTTCCCCCAAAACACTGATTACACTGCGAGAGGCAGAGCGAACGGCGGGTTTTGCCTACTAAAATGGCGGACGTTAGGCTCCTTTGCGTACTACACTTCAGTATAGGCGATTTCAACGGAGTGATCACCCATTCTCATTAGTTCTATGTCATCCCAATTTCTCGTCCACTTCTGACACGCAATTCACAGAGGGGCCGATTATCCCACAAACCCGCACGTCTTTGGGATGTGGGAGGAAACCGGAGCGCCCGGAGTTAAACCCAGTCGGTCACGAGGAGAACTGGACAATTATGCGCGGTCTGCCAAGGCCTACAAGATCGCCCGGTTGCCGGCCATTTTAACTCACCTTCCCATTCCCACACTGACCTTTCTGTCCTGGGCCTCCTCCACTGTCAGAGTGAGGGCACACGCGTAAACTGGACAAACGCACAAACAGCGCCTCATATTCCGCTTGGGAAGCTTACAGCCCAACGGTATGAACACTGAATTCTCCAATTATAGGTAACTACAATCCCCCTCCACTCTTTCCCCCTACAGCCTCCGCTCTCTCTCTTCTCTGTGCCTCACCTGGACTCACACCTCTTTCTCCCCTCTCCCAATGTTCCTTCCACTAGCCTCACAATTCGCATCTCTTCCACACCTTTGTCTCACACCTTCTGTCTTTTCATCCCTGTCCACCTTTGTCCAACAATCTGCCTGTCAAGCACCTCCCTTACCTGTATCCACCTATTGCCTGCCAGGCTTTGTCCTGCCCCCTCCTCTCAATAGACAATAGGTGCAGGAGTAGGCCATTCAGCCCTTCGAGCCAGCACCGCCATTCAATGCGATCATGGCTGATCACTCTCAATCAGTACCCCGTTCCTGCCTTCTCCCCATACCCCCTCACTCCGCTATCCTTAAGAGCTCTATCCAGCTCTCTCTTGAAAGCATCCAACGAACTGGCCTCCACTGCCTTCTGAGGCAGAGAATTCCACACCTTCACCACTCTCTGACTGAAAAAGTTCTTCCTCATCTCCGTTCTAAATGGCCTACCCCTTATTCTTAAACTGTGGCCCCTTGTTCTGGACTCCCCCAACATTGGGAACATGTTTCCTGCCTCTAATGTGTCCAATCCCCTAATTATCTTATATGTTTCAATAAGATCCCCCCTCATCCTTCTAAATTCCAGTGTATACAAGCCTAATTGCTCCAGCCTTTCAACATACGACAGTCCCGCCATTCCGGGAATCAACCTAGTGAACCTACGCTGCATGCCCTCAATAGCAAGAATATCCTTCCTCAAATTTGGAGACGAAAACTGCACACAGTACTCCAGGTGCGGTCTCACCAGGGCCCGGTACAACTGTAGAAGGACCTCTTTGCTCCTATACTCAACTCCTCTTGTTATGAAGGCCAACATTCCATTGGCTTTCTTCACTGCCTGCTGTACCTGCATGCTTCCTTTCAGTGACTGATGCACTAGGACACCCAGATCTCGTTGAACATCCCCTCTTCCTAACTTGACACCATTCAGATAATAATCTGCCTTTCTATTCTTACTTCCAAAGTGAATAACCTCACACTTATCTACATTAAACTGCATCTGCCATGTATCCGCCCACTCACACAACCTGTCCAAGTCACCCTGCAGCCTTATTGCATCTTCCTCACAATTCACACTACCCCCCAGCTTAGTATCATCTGCAAATTTGCTAATGGTACTTTGGTACTAATGGTACTTTTAATCCCTTCGACTAAGTCTCTTCCAACTTTCTTCCTCCCCCCCCTTACAATCAGTCTGAAGAAGGGTCCCGACCCGAAACGTCACCTATCCATGTTCTCCACAGATGCTGCCTGACCCGCTGAGTTACTCCAGCACTCTGTGAAACGTCACCTATCCATGTTCTCCACAGATGCCGCCTGACCCGCTGAGTTACTCCAGCACTCTGTGAAACGTCACCTGTCCATGTTCTCCACAGATGCTGCCTGACCCGCTGAGTTACTCCAGCACTCTGTGTCTTTTTTCAATGCTGGTTATATTGTTCCTCTTACTGTGTGCTGAGCTTGCATTTGTGTGCATGAACGGTATGTGGTGTTGACTTTCCAGCACAGAGTGTGCATTCGAGCGATACAAGCTGGTGGCGCAGGTCGTCATTGGTGAACAGAGAGGGGAAGGAGTGAAGTATGTGGGCTATTTATACAATGCAATCACAATATAGCCAATGAACTGGCCTCAACTACAAGATGGCTGCGCCGTTGTGTTTGGCTGCCTGTCACTGTATGTTTCTTTTTTTTTTTTCCTAATCAGATGTGCAGCACTTTGGTCAACGTGGGTTGTTTTTAAATGTGCTATACAAATAAAATTGACTTGACTTGACTTATCTTGTCATGTGTTCCCTGCAGGTAGCACCAGAGGGCAGCAGTGAGTAAAGTTTTCTCTGCTTCTGAATGACCTGTCCAAATTAAGCTAAATGTGCACTTGATCTCGGATGATCTACTTTCCCACTAAATACATAATTCATTTGTAATACCCATAGATAAAACAGCGCACTGTGAGGTTATGTGAGATGTTTTGTGATTTTGCATGCTGTTAAATTAATTAATGGGTCACTCCTGATGATTTGATAACCTTATTGTTGCAGAGTAGGAGACTTGATTAGATTGTTAGATTATTGACTTTAGAATATGTATTTTATATTGGGCGCAGCTGGTAGAGTTGCTGCCTCACAGCGCCGGAGACCTGGGTTCCATCCTGACCACGGGCGCTGTCTGTACGGAGTTTGTACGTTCTCCCCGTGACCTGCGTGGGTTTTCTCCAGGTGACCCGGTTTCCCCCCGCACTCCAAAGACGCACAGGGTTTGTAGGTTAATCGGCCCTCTGTAAGATTGTAAATTGTCCCCCGTGTGTGAAGGGTAGAACTGGTGTACGGGGAGGGGATCGCCGATCGGCGTGGACTCAATGGGCCGAAGGGCCTGTTTCCGCGCTGTGTCTCGAAACTAAACTAAGCTAGAATAAACTAAACTAAATCACGGTTCGAGCTCCAGGTGCTTTGAAACGGAAAGAAAACATCTTTGACTTCTGTTCGTGTTGCCCATCAAACAGCGAACTGGTGTAAACATGCCCTGCGTTTCAACAGCTCAACAGAGAGGCCATTATGGACGGTGCTCAATTTGAGCAAAATAATCGAATTAATTAAATTGCTAGTTAATTAATTAATCAATTAACAATTTAATTAATTGCATTATTTTGCTCAAATGGCGTATGGTGAGTAATTAATCAATTCATCAATTAATTAATTAGGTGATTGTTGATCAACTAATAATGAATAGATTCATTGTTCATTCCGCTGGGTTGTCAGGCAGCCGAGCGGAATATGAGGTGTTGTTCCTCCAGTTTGCGTGTGGCCTTATTAACCCATTCCTCCCCACTCTGCCAACATCACATCCACAGTATTCACCCTGGTGGTGAACGTGTGGAATTCATCGCCACAGACCGCTGTGGAGGCCAAGTCAATGGGCGGTTTTTAAAGCGGAGATGGATTTTAGATTTAGAAATACAGCGCAGAAACAGGCCCTTCGGCCCACCGGGTCCGCGCCGCCCAGCGATCCCCGCACACACTAACACTATCCTACACCCACTAGGGACAATTTGTACATTTGCCCAGCCAATTAACCTACGTACCTGCACGTCTTTGGAGTGTGGGAGGAAACCGAAGATCTCGGAGAAAACCCACATCCACTCTATCCAAGCCACTCTTGAATGGCGGAGCCATGATTGAATGGCGGAGCGGGCTCGATGGGCCGAAAGGCCTCATTCTGCTCCTATGTCTTATAGTCTAATGGTCTACCCACAAAACGGGCACGGTGGCGCAGCGGTAGAGTTGCCGCCTTACAGCGAATGCAGCGCCGGAGACTCAGGTTCGATCCCGACTACGGGCGCCGTCTGTACGGAGTTTGTACGTTCTCCCCGTGACCTGCGTGGGTTTTCGCCGAGATCTTCGGTTTCCTCCCACACTCCAAAGACGTGCAGGTTTGTAGGTTAATTGACTGGGTAAATGTAAAAACTGTCCCTAGTGGGTGTAGGATAGTGTTAGTGTGCGGGGATCGCTGGTCGGCACGGACTCGGTGGGCCGAAGGGCCTGTTTCCGTGCTGTATCTCTAAACTAGACTAAACTAAAAACCAAGTCTGGGGTACTAATGTGCACTGTAGCATGTAACTTCAAGTGAAACCATGCCAACAATCAACTAACCTCTCTCGTATTCTCTCCCGTAGACAGCTTTGGGGTCTCCTATGGAAGTCTCTCTGCTGAGTAGCATGGACGACCACACGTAATTCACACAGTGCCTTGACAACGATGGCATCACAGGATTAAGACGAAGCCCTTTCAAATGCTGCAATCATGCTGTCAAATGTATTTAAACTAAAGTCTCTACTTCAAACCCAGGAGGACTTGGGGGAGAGGATTTGTTTTTAAGCATTAAGAGCAAAGTACCACAGTTTGTACTGTTTGTGGCAGGCTTCACCCATTCCTTCTCTCCACAGATGCTGCCTGACCCGCTGAGTTACTCCAGCACTCTGAAACGTCACCTATCCATGTTCTCCACAGATGCTGCCTGACCCGCTGAGTTACTCCAGCACTCTGTGAAACGTCACCTATCCATGTTCTCCACAGACGCTGCCTGACCCGCTGAGTTACTCCAGCACTCTGTGAAACGTCACCTATCCATGTTCTCCAGAGACGCTGCCTGACCCGCTGAGTTACTCCAGCACTCTGTGAAACGTCACCTATCCATGTTCTCCACAGATGCGGCTTGTCCCGCTGAGTTATTCCAGCTCTATCTTCGGTCTAAACCAGCATCTGCAGTTCCCTCCTACACATTTTATCTGTTTCTGCCCCCCAGCTACGAAGACCATCCTGATTATTTTGTATTACCTCTTCACAACATTTTAGTGATCTGCGTAGATGGATCCCTAAGTTTGAATTGAAAGGCGCGGCGTGGAAACAGGCCCTTCGGCCCATCGAGTCCGCGCCGACCATCGACCACCCGTTCTATGTTGTCCCACTTTCCCATCCACCCCCTACACACCAGGGCCCGCACGGGCACGTCTTTGGGAAATGGGTGGAAACCGGAGCGCCCGGAGGAAACCCACATGGTCACGGGGAGAACGTGCAAACTCCGTACAGACAGCACCCGGGGTCGGGGTGGAACCCGGGCCTCTGGCGCTGTGAGGCAGCGGCCCTACCCGCTGTGCCACCGTGTGACGCCCTTTTTGCCCCGTTCACCCTTCACTGCCTCTACCCATCACACTCGTTACGATCTCCTTTTGGCCCAAAATGGAGGAGCTCATATTTTCCAACGTTGAAATCTTTTCAATTTATGAATATCTTGTGTTTCAACGCTTCTAGCGGCACTGCTTACAGTACTGCCATATCGTTGTGTCATCAGCAGACTTAGATGTCTGCCTTTTTAATCCCGTCATCTGTCGGTAATGAATATGATGAATAGTTTATTCACAAAATGCTGGAGTAACTCAGCAGGTCAGGCAGCATCTCGGGAGAGAAGGAATGGGTGACGTTTCGGGTCGAGACCCTTCTAGAATAGTTGACAAGTTATAGGAGTAGAATTAGGCCATTCGGCCCATCGAGCCCACTCCGCCATTCAATCGTGGCTGATCTCTGCCTCCTAACCCCATTCTCCTGCCTTCACCCCATCACCCTTGACACCCGCTCCAATCAATAATTTGTCCATCTCGGCCTTAAAAATAGCCACTGACTTGGCCTCCACAGCCCTCTGTGGCAATGAGTTCCACAAAGTTGAGACCCCATCACAGATCCTGTAAGATGTGCATCATCTCGTCCAGCCAATCATCATTATCCCCATTCTCCCTCAGATCAACGACTTAGTTCCATTATTCAGTTTAGGAAGGAACTGCAGATGCTGGCTTACACCGAAGATAGACACAAAGTGCTCTAGTAACTCAGCGGGACAGGCCTTACCCTTCCAAATCTCTGGTATCACAGAGTGCTGGAGTAACTCAGCGGGTCAGGCAGCATCTGTGGAGAACATGGATAGGTGACGTTTCACAGAGTGCTGGAATAACTCAGCGGGTCAGGCAGCATCTCTGGAGAACATGGATAGTCAGGCCAAACTAAACTGTAACAGCGCCTACTGCGACACAGAAAATCACTTTTACACCTTTGGGCAGTTTGGCGTCTTTAAACCTTTTATCAAGAATGAAAACCAAAGTGCTCAGTCAGCCAGCAATATTTGTACTTTAATACAACACACATTTACAAGCCAGGCAAGGTAAACCTGAGCTTGCGAGGGGAATGTGGGACATAGATTTGGCTGGCGAGTCTCGTGGTTGGGATATTTGTGCGGGTTTGTAGGTTAATTGGCTTCTGTTTCGAGAGTTAGATTTAGCTCTTAGGACTAAAGGAATCAGGGGATTTGGGGGAGAAAGCAGGAACGGGGTACTGATTGTACTAAGGAGCTGATTGTGGACTTTAGAAGGGCTCAACATCCAAGGACGTACACGCCACTGGAGATAAATGGGTCTACTGTGGATAGTGTGAGCAGCTTTAAATACCTGGGAGTCCACATCATAGAGGATCTGACATGGACAACACACATTGCTGTACTGGTGAGTAAGGCAAGGCAGCGCCTTTACCACCTCAGACAGCTGAGGGAATTCAGAGTCTCTCTGAGGATCCTTCAGTGCTTCTACTCTGGGGCTGTAGAGAGCATCCCGTCCGGCAACATCACAGTCTGGTTTGGGAACAGCTCTGCCCAGGACAGGAAGGCTCTGCAGAGAGTAGTGCGTTCGGCTGAACGCACCATGGGAACTACACTCGCCCCCCTGCAGGACCTATACATCAGGAGGTGCAGATCCAGAGCCAGCAACATTATGGGGGACCCCTACCACCCCAGCAACGGACTGTTCCAGCTGCTACGGTCAGGCAAACGCCTCCGCTGTCACGCTGTGAAAACAGAGAGGATGAGACGGAGTTTCTTCCCACAGGCCATCAGGACGGTTAACTCTCATATCACCAGGGACTAATTCAATTTAATTTACTGTATTCATTTATTTTTTGTGTTAAAAAAATTCTTTTCTATTGTGTTTTGTAGTTTAGCACAATCCGCAGGCATTGCCACTTTCATTTCACTGCACATCTTGTATATGTATGTGACAAATAAACATGACTTGACTTGACTTGATTTTGGATGATCAGCCGCGATCACATTGAATGGCGGTGCTGGCTCGAAGGGCCGAATGGCACTTTCTACGTGTCTGTGTAAATTGTCCCCGGTGGGTACGATGGAACGGGTGCGTGGGTGATCGACGGTCGGCGCGGACTCGATGGGCCGAAGGGCCTGTTTCCGCGATGCACCTCCAAAAAAACGTTTTAAAAACTAGTGGGCAAATGTCGGTGCACGGGTGCGTTTAAGCAGATGTAAAGGGGGTACGGGGAGAAGGCAGGAACGGGGTACTGATTGAGAATGATCAGCCATGATCACAGTGAATGGCGGTGCGTACAGGCTCGGAGGGCCGAATGGCCTCCTCCTGCACCTATTGTCTATCGGCTATTGAATCTCCTCACGGAAATAGTGGTAGATGATCCTGAAGATCAGAGATGTAAACTAGTTACTGAACTGGCATGTATATCTGCAGAGGGAACAGGAGATAGAATAAATACACAAAAGCAAAATAATACAAATGATGGAAATCTGATACAGGACAGACGACGCTAGAAATACTCAGTAACTGCCCAGAGAGAAACCCTACAATTGAAGATAGACACAGAGTGCTGGAGTAACCCAGCAGGTCAGGCAGCATCTGTGGAGAACATGGATAGGAGACGTTTCACAGAGTGCTGGAGTAACTCAGCGGGTCAGGCAGCATCTGTGGAGAACATGGATAGGTGACGTTTCACAGAGTGCTGGAGTAACTCAGCGGGTCAGGCAGCATCTGTGGAGAACATGGATAGGTGACGTTTCACAGAGTGCTGGAGTAACTCAGCGGGTCAGGCAGCATCTGTGGAGAACATGGATAGGTGACGTTTCACAGAGTGCTGGAGTAACCCAGCGGGTCAGGCAGCATCTCTGGAGAGAAGGAAGGGGTGACGTTTCGGGTCGAGACCCTTCTTCAGACTGAGAGTCAGGGGAGAGGGAGACACAGAGATACAGATCCCTGACATCAGTCTGAAGAAGGGCCTCGACCCGAAACGAAACGTCACCCATTCCTTCTCTCCTGAGATGCTGCCTGACCTGCTGAGTTACTCCAGCACTCTGTGAAACGTCACCTATCCATGTTCTCCACAGATGCTGCCTGACCCGCTGAGTTACTCCAGCACTCTGTGAAATGTCACCTATCCATGTTCTCCACAGATGCTGCCTGACCCGCTGAGTTACTCCAGCACTCTGTGAAACGTCACCTATCCATGTTCTCCACAGATGCTGCCTGACCCGCTGTGTCCATCTTCTGTTTAAACCAGCACATGCAGTTCCTTGCTACACGGTTTAGTTTAGTTTAGTTCAGAGATACAGCGCAGAAACAGGCCCTTCGGCCCACCGAGTCCGTGCCGCCCAGCGATCCCCGCGCACTAACGCTATCCTACACACACTAGGGACAATTTACAATTTTTGCCGAAGCCAATTAACCTACAGACCGGCACGTCTTTGGAGTGTGGGAGGAAACCGGAGCACCCGGAGAAAACCCACGCAGGTCACGGGGAGAGCGTACAAACTCCGTACAGACAGCGCCCGTAGTCAGGATCGAACCCGGGTCTCTGGCGCCGTGAGGCAGCAGCTCTACCCGCTGCTCCACCGTGCCGACCATTGATTAGTTTTCACACAGATCCAATATATTGATACCATTGTTAATGAAACGCTTTTGTGGTTTGTCAAAACGCTTTTCACCGTCCAGGTGAATTTCTTTCAAGTATTTTATTGACCGCGTGCTGTTCAGTAATTTATAACTTAGGAAGGGTTTGTGACCTTGACAGACACAACAGACCAGGTAGCAATGATTTCCCGTGCTCTGCTAATGCAGAAGTGCGAAACCAGTAAATAAATGCCGAGACTGAGATTAAAATAGCGGACAGGCACAGCATGGGAACTTTTTATTTATCCAGTCATATAACGACCTTTAACCTTGGCCTACCTGATCTCCCGGTGGCTCAGCACTTCAACTCCCCCTCCCACTCCCACACTGACCTTTCTGTCCTGGGCCTCCTCCACTGTCAGAGTGGGGCCCAGCGCAAACTGGAGGAACAGCACCTCATATTTCGCTTGGGCGGCTGACACCCCAGCGGTACGAACATTGACTTCTCCAACGTCAAGTAACCCCTCTCTCTCCGCCCCTCCCCCACCCTCGTCATCCTGCCAGTTCCACTGTTCGCATCCCTCTCATTAGCACGGTGCCGTGATTTTGTGCACCTCTATAAGATCACCCCCCTCGTCCTCCTGCGCTCCAACGAATGGAGTCCCAGCCTGCCCCAACCTCCCCCAGTAGCTCACACCCTCTAGTCCTGGCAACACCCTGGTAAATCCTCTCTGAACCCTTTCCAGCTTGACGACATCTTTCCTACGACATGGTGCCCAGAACTGAACACGTTACTCTTGCTTGCCCAAACCCTGAGCAGCAGTCTCTCTGCGTCTAATCGATCTATTCCTCCTATTTCCCTGTGGCGCGGCGGTAGAGTTGCTGCCTTACAGCGAATGCAGCGCCGGAGACCCGGGTTCCATCCCGACCACGGGCGCCGCCTGTACGGAGTTTGCACCTTCTCCCCGTGACCCGCGTGGGTTTTCTCCGAGATCTTCGGTTTCCTCCCACACTCCAAAGACGTACAGGTTTGTAGGCTAATTGGCTTGGCGTAATTGTAAATTGTCCCCAGTGTGTGTGTGTGTAGGATAGTGTTAGTGCGCGGGGATCGCTGGTCGGCGCGGACCCGGTGGGCCGAAGGGCCTGTTTCCGCGCTGTATCTTTAAACTAAAACGAGACATGATTTTGTACACCTCCATCAGATCGCCCCTCATCCTCCTGCGCTCCAAGGAACAGAGTCCCAGCATGCTCAGCCTCTCCCTGTAGCTCAGGCCCCTCGAGTCCTGGCAACATCCTGGTAAAACCCTCTCTGTGGGGAGTTTGATGTGCACAAGCTGGCTGTGGCGGCTCGTACAACAGCCGATGAGCCTCAGAGGCTTCTGGTCAAGAGCGCAAAAGGAACGGCGGTGCTGCCCAGCATGGCAGCTCACGGCCATTCAGTCGTGGAGTCGTCCAGCACGGAAACAGGCCCTTCGGCCCACTACGTCCCTGCCGGATTGCTGCTTCTCCCATCAAGTGAGAGCACAAGGAACTCCACTCCAAAGATGGACAGGTTTGGGGGCTAATTGGCTTTGGTAAAATTGTGACTTGCCCCCGGTGTGTGTAGGATAGCGTTTAGTACGAGTGAATAGTGCGGGTGTCAGGGGTCGTGGGGAGAAGGCAGGAGAATGGGGTTGGGAGGGAGAGAGAGAGAGATCAGCCGTGATTGAATGGCGGAGTAGACTCAATAGACAATAGGTGCAGGAGGAGGCCATTCGGCCCTTCGAGCCGGCATCGCCATTCAATGTGATCATGGCTGATCATTCTCAATTAGTATAAGAAAATAACTGCAGATGCTGGTACAAATCGAAGGTATTTATTCACAAAATGCTGGAGTAACTCAGCGGGTCAGGCAGCATCTCGGGAGAGAAGGAATGGGCAACGTTTCGGGTCGAGACCCTTCTTCAGACTGATGTCAGGGGGGGGCGGGACAAAGGAAGGATATAGGTGGAGACAGGAAGATAGAGGGAGATCTGGGAAGGAGGAGGGGAAGAGAGGGACAGAGGAACTATCTAAAGTTGGAGAAGTCAATGTTCATACCGCTGGGCTGCAAGCTGCCCAGGCGAAATATGAGGTGCTTTTCCTCCAATTTCCGGTGGGCCTCACTGTGGCACTGGAGGAGGCCCATGACAGAAAGGTCAGGCTGGGAGTGGGAGGGGGAGTTGAAGTGCTCGGCCACCGGGAGATCAGGTTGGTTAACGCGGACTGAGCGGAGGTGTTGAGCGAAGCGATCGCCGAGCCTGCGTTTGGTTTCGCCGATGTAGAGAAGTTGACATCTGGAGCAGCGGATGCAATAGATGAGGTTGGAGGAGGTGCAGGTGAACCTCTGTCTCACCTGGAAAGACTGTTTGGGTCCTTGGATGGAGTTGAGGGGGGAGGTAAAGGGACAGGTGTTGCATCTCGAGCGGTTGCAGGGGAAAGTGCCCGGGGATGGGGTGGTTTGGGTAGGAAGGGACGAGTGGACCAGGGAGTTACGGAGGGAACGGTCTCTGCGGAACGCAGAGAGGGGAGGGGGAGGGAAGATGTGGCCAGTGATGGGGTCCCGTTGTAGGTGACGGAAATGTTGGAGGATGATTTGTTGGGTCCGCTGGCTGGTGGGGTGGAAGGTGAGAACGAGGGGGATTCTGTCCTTGTTACGAGTGGGGGGAGGGGGAGCAAAGAACGGAGCTGCGGGATGTAGAAGAGACCCTAGTGAGAGCCTCATCTATAATGGAGGAGGGGAAGCCCCGTTTCCTGAAGAACGAGGACATCTCCGAAGCCCTAGTGTGGAACACCTCATCCCGGGCGCAGATGCGGCGTAGACGGAGGAATTGGGAGTCGGGGATAGACTTTTTGCAGGGGACCGGGTGGGAAGAAGTGTAGTCCAGATAGCTGTGCGAGTCAGTGGGTTTATAGTAGTTGTCCGTCACTAGTCTGTCTCCTGTGATGGAGATGGTGAGGTCCAGAAACGGGAGGGAGATGTCGGAGATAGTCCAGGTATATTTATGTCGGAGATAGTCCGTACCTCGTTCCTGCCTTCTCCCCGTACCCCCTGACTCCGACTCGATGGGCCGAATGGCATAATCCTGCTCCTATCACGTCCGACCTTATGGCAGTGTCAGTGTGCGGGGATCGCTGGTCGGCACGGACTCGGTGGGCCGAAGGGCCTGCCTCCGCGCTGTCTATCTGCAAACTAAACTACAACCCTTTGCACTTGAGTCCGACTTGATTGGTACCTGCGTTTCGCATGATCTGAAAACGAAAGATCCGAGGCAACGTTTGAGAAGTTTATCGATTTTAATCTGATATATGTTGCAACAGCATCGTCCTCCCTCACCATTTCTTTAAAAGACAATGTTTTATTAAAACATGCACGTACAGAAAAAAAAAATGCTCAGCAGTGAACTCTGTGCAAACGCACTGACAAACTGACCGGAGATATAATGGAGATTTGGAATCATACATTTGACTGGTTTATTCAACCTCTCTTAATTCCCTTTTTTAGGCCCTCGTTCTTACCTGCCCGTGCGCTCAGGGGGAGGTGGGTGGGTCCCTGGCCTCTTTGGACGGCCAGTCTGAAGGAGGGTCTCGACCCGAAACGTCACCCATTCCTTCTCTCCACAGATGCCCACTGTCCCGCTGAGTTCCTCCAGCCTGTCGTGTCTGCAGTTTAAACCAGCATCTGCAGTTCCATTCCCACACGCATGCCCCTTTGACTGAGAAGGCCGTATCTTATCCCAACAGTCCCCAGCTGCAAAGCCTGGTATCCAAGATGTTTTCAAGAGTACAGTCAGAGTTTGCTCTTGGGGGCTAACGGAATCAAGGGGTACGGGGAGAAAGCAGGAACGGGGTACTGATTGTGGATGACAATAGACAATAGACAATAGGTGCAGGAGGAAGCCATTCAGCCCTTCGAGCCAGCACCGCCATTCAATGCGATCATGGCTGATCACTCTCAATCAGTACCCCGTTCCTGCCTTCTCCCCATACCCCCTCACTCCGCTATCCTTAAGAGCTCTATCCAGCTCTCTCTTGAAAGCATCCAACGAACTGGCCTCCACTGCCTTCTGAGGCAGAGAATTCCACACCTTCACCACTCTCTGACTGAAAAAGTTCTTCCTCATCTCCGTTCTAAATGGCCTACCCCTTATTCTTAAACTGTGGCCCCTTGTTCTGGACTCCCCCAACATTGGGAACATGTTTCCTGCCTCTAATGTGTCCAATCCCCTAATTATCTTATATGTTTCAATAAGATCCCCCCTCATCCTTCTAAATTCCAGTGTATACAAGCCCAATCGCTCCAGCCTTTCAACATACGACAGTCCCGCCATTCCGGGAATTAACCTAGTGAACCTACGCTGCACGCCCTCCATAGCAAGAATATCCTTCCTCAAATTTGGAGACCAAAACTGCACACAGTACTCCAGGTGCGGTCTCACCAGGGCCCTGTACAACTGTAGAAGGACCTCTTTGCTCCTATACTCAACTCCTCTTGTTATGAAGGCCAACATTCCATTGGCTTTCTTCACTGCCTGCTGTACCTGCATGCTTCCTTTCAGTGACTGATGCACTAGGACACCCAGATCTCGTTGAACTCCCCCTCCTCCTAACTTGACACCATTCAGATAATAATCTGCCTTTCTATTCTTACTTCCAAAGTGAATAACCTCACACTTATCTACATTAAACTGCATCTGCCATGTATCCGCCCACTCACACAACCTGTCCAAGTCACCCTGCAGCCTTATTGCATCTTCCTCACAATTCACACTACCCCCCAGCTTAGTATCATCTGCAAATTTGCTAATGATAGCCATGATCGTCGTGAATGGCGGTGCGTACAGGGTCGAAGGGCCGAACGGCCTCCTCCTGCACCTATTGTCTATGTTTCTATGTTTCTATGTTTCTGTCTCTCTGGCTATCTTCACACGACCGGCTGGGTGAATGCATTAAAGGTGACCCCTTCAAGGATGTAAACTCAGCTGAGTGGAAAAGTTCCTTCAAGGATGTAAACTCAGCTGAGTGGTGCAGCGGGTAGAGCTGCTGCCTCACAGCGCCGGAGACCCGGGTTCCATCCTGACCGCGGGCGCTGTCTGTACGGAGTTTGCACGCACTCCCCGTGACCTGCGTGGGTTTTCTCCGGGTGCTCCGGTTTCCTCCCGCACTCCAAAAACGTACAAATTTGTAGGTTAATTGGCTTTGGTAAAAATGTAAATTGTCCCTAGTGTGTGTAGGATAGTGTTAGTGTGCGGGGATCGCTGGGCGGCACGGACTCGGTGGGCCGAAGGGCCTGTTTTCATGCTGTATCTCTAAAACTAAAACCTATTGTACTTGCGTTTGACCTGATTGTGTCGATGTATAGCATTATTGGATCGGACTGGTTAGCGTGCAGAACAAAGCTTTTCACTGTACCTCGGTACACGTGACAATAAACCGAACTAATCTCTCCTTCCTCCCCTCCCCACCCCTTTGCCCGCTAACCTGCTGGTACACTGAAGATAGACACAAAATGTTGGAGTAACTCAGCGGGTCAGGCAGCATCTGTGGGGAACATGGATAGGTGACGTTTCACAGAGTGCTGGAGTAACTCAGAGGGTCAGGCAGCATCTGTGGAGAACATGGATAGGTGACGTTTCACAGAGTGCTGGAGTAACTCAGCGGGTCAGGCAGCGTCTGTGGAGAGAAGAAGTGGGTGACGTTTCGGGTCGAGACCTTTCCGCTGAGTTACTCCAGGATCTCATGTCTGTCTTCAGTGTAAACCAGCGTCTGCACAACCTGTTAGCGTGGCTCGGTATGGCCGTGATGTCACCACGTCGAGGTGCCCTCTGGTCCCGGCACCGCCGGTAACGTTGCCACGAGTTGCCACCCCTGCTACCTCCGACGGCCTTCACCGCCAACGTTTTGCCGTGCGTTTGGATAAGGGTGGGCTTCGGAGTTGCAAGTCCTGCCCTCCCCTCCCCCTCCCCCTCCCCCAACCCCCCACCCCCCCCCCCCCCACACACCCCAGCAGGGGTGTCAGAGACGAGAACCAGCGAACAGAAGCACATTGTCCAGTCAACCATTAACTGTTGGGGGAAAGGCAGGAGAATGGGATCAGGAGGGACAGATGGATCAGCCATGATTGAAAAAGGCGGGGTGGACGTGATGGGCCGAACGGCCTAATTCTGCTGCTGCCACCTGTGAACCAGGAGCTGGGCGCGTGCCCGACTGACGTTGGGGCACCTGTGAGGCAGCTGGGTGACCCCAAAGGTCTTAAGGATAGCGGAGTCAGGGGGTATGGGGGAGAAGGCAGGAACGGGGTTACTGATTGAGAATGATCAGCCATGATCACATTGAATGGCGGTGCGTACAGGCTCGAAGGGCCGAATGGCCTCCTCCTGCACCTACTGTCTATTGTCTGTTGCCTTTATGCCCCTGGGCTCCAGCGGCTCTTACGCCCAGCGGTTGCAGGGCGGTGAGCCGAGCGTCTTGTCCGCTGGCGCCACGCGCGGGCGTGAAGAAGTTGTGCGGGGCACAAGGTGGCAGCGTGACCGTTGAACGCCACAAGCGACACAAACTGACGGGGTGAAGCTGAGCACAGCCAACGCCCCCCCAACATTTTACCGAACTGGGACCTCTCATTGACCTCTGACGTGCGGGTTTGTAGGTTAATTGGCTTGATATAATTGTAAATTGTCCCTAGTGTGTGTGTGTGTGTGGGATAGTGTTAGTGTGCGGGGATCGCTGGGCGGCACGGACCAGGTGGGCCGAAGGGCCTGTTTCCGCGCTGTATCTCTACAAACTAAAAACTGGCTTTCCTGGGGTCTCGCCTCACGAAGGGAAGAGGTATTTTGACTTGCCACCGGTGACTTTTGATGTTACTACACACCAACATGAAAACTGTAACTAGATGGCACGAAACCCAGGGGCCACACTGTGCCTTTGGCCGCCTCTGTGCGTGCGTGCGTGCGTGCGTGCGTTCGCACGCTCAACGGGAGTGCTGGATCGGCGGTCAAAGCAAACCCCGTTCACGCAATCTGCCGACGCTCATCAAATCTTTAACCGACTCCATCTGAGAATGAGTTCATGGACTGGGTGCCAATAGTGGAGAGGTGGCGCCCCCTGGTGTGGAAAGCTCCTCGACCCACGTTCCTTTTTTGAAAGCAGAAATGACAGCGAAGGAAGCGGCGGTGTCACAGGTCGCTCTCGTCCAGCTTGCCTCGGCTCCCGTGCCTGTCCGCGGAGTTGTGCCCGTGTCCGCCGGCCTCGGCCGCCTGCCCCTCTCGGGCGTGCTGTACGGAGTAACGGAGCAGGGCAGAGTGAGAGGGAGGAGGGGGAGCCGCTGCGTTTATGTCTCGTTAACGCCCCGTGGATCCGCCCCCACTCCCCCGCGTCCCAACCACGCTCCCCACAGACCCCTCCCACTCTGCCTCGGCAAGGCCAGCAGCCCAGACCGTCACACAAACCCACCTCCCTTCCACCGACTCCATCTACACCTCACGCTGCCCCGGCAAGGCCAGCAGCATAATCAAGGACCAGTCTCACCCCGGCCACTCCCTCTTCTCCCCTCTCCCATCGGGCAAGAGGTACAGAAGTGTGAAAACGCACAGCTCCAGATTCAGGGGCAGTTTCTTCCCGGCTGTTATCAGGCGACTGAACCGTCCTACCACAACCAGAGAGCAGTGAACTACCAACTACCTCATTGGTGACCCTCGGACTATCTTTAAATCAGACATTACCTTGCACTAAACGTTATTCCCTTTACCCTGTATCTGTACACTGTGGACGGCTCGATTGTAATCGTGTATTGTCTTTCCGCTGACTGGTTAGCACGCAACAAAAGCTTTTCACTGTACCTCGGTACACGTGACAACAATAAACTGCCTCCACCACTACCAGTGTGTTCCAGTCAGCCACCACCCTCTGTGTAAAAAAAAAACTGACACGCACGTCTCCTTTAAACTTAAAACGTTCACATTTCTACCCTGGGGGAAAAAGCTTCTGACTGTCTACCCCATAGAAACATAGAAAAATAGGTGCAGGAGTAGGCCATTCGGCCCTTCGAGCCAGCACTGCCATTCAATACGATCATGGCTGATCATCCACAATCAGTACCCCGTTCCTGCCTTCTCCCCCATATCCCTTGATTCCGTTAGCCCCTAAGAGCTAAATCTAACTCTCTCTTGAAAACATCCAGTGAATTGGCCTCCACTGCCCTCTGTGGCAGAGAATTCCACAGATTCACAACTCTCTGGGTGGAACAAGTTTTTTCTCACCTCAGTCCTAAATGGCCGACCCCTTATTCTTAAACTGTGTGTGACCCCTGGTTCTGGACTCCCCCAACGTGGGGAACATTTTTTCCCCCAACATCGGGCACATATCTGTGCCTTTCATAATTTGATATACTTCTATCAGGTCCCCCCTCAACTTAAAACGTCCCAGAGAAAACTAGGAAGGAACTGCAGGTGCTGGTTTAAACCGAAGATAGGCACAAAATGCTGGAGTAACTCAGCGGGACAGGCAGCATCCCTGGAGAGAAGGAATGGCTGACGTTTCTTCAGACCAAAGAAGTCCGAAGAAGGGTCTTGACCCGAAACGTCACCCATCCCTTCTCTCCAGAGATGCTGTTCCAGGTGTCCACTTCTCTACATCGGCGAGACCAAGCGCAGGCTCGGCGATCGTTTCGCTCAACTCAACACCTCCGCTCAGTCCGTCTCAACCAACCTGATCTCCCGATGGCTCAGCACTTCAACTCCCCCCTCCCACTCCCAGTCTGGCCTTTCTGTCCTGGGCCTCCTCCATTGTCATAGTGAGGCCCAGCGCAAATTGGAGGAACAGCACCTCATATTTCGCTTGGGCAGCTCACACCCCAGCGGTATGGACATTGACTTCTCCAACTTCAGATAGCCCTTGCATTCCCCCTCTCTCCATCCCCTCCCCCTTCCCAGTTCTCCCACTAGTCTTCCTGCCTCCAGACTACATCCTATCTCTGTCCCGCCACCTCCGCCGACATCAGTCTGAAGAAGGGTCTCGACCCGAAACGTCACCCATTCCTTCCCCCAGTTAACAATGATCTATTCTACATTCTCCCCTTTGATCTCTCGTTTTCACACCTTGCCCTTTCGTATCTCTGTGTCTCCCTCTCCCCGACTGGGTCTGAAGAAGGGTGTCGACCCGAAGCGTCGCCCGTCCCTTCTCTCCCGAGATGCTGCCTGTCCCGCTGAGTTACTCCAGCTTTTTGTGTCTATCCAGGTTTATCTAAGTTAATCTGAAACTGCTTCTGGGTTGAGCAAGAATTAGCTCCCTTCTCTCCACCTCGACTTCTCTGCCTCCTTGTTGCTAGATGTGTTGTCGTTCCGCTGACTGGATTCCACGCGACAAAAAAGCCTTTCACTGTACCTTGGTGCACGTGACAATGATAACGCACTAAACTAGGCTAAACTGAACCAGTGGCAGAGGGCTAAATCTAAAGTAGGACAAAAAGCTGGAGTAACTCAACGGGACAGGCAGCATCTCCGGAGAGAAGGAATGGGGACCCGAAAAAGGTCGCCCATTCCTTCTCTCCGGAGATGCTGCCTGGCCCGCTGAGTTACTCCAGCTTTTTGTGTCCGTCCTCAGTTTAAACCAGCACCTGCAGTTCCTTCTCAAGCAGAGGGCCTCTCTGGAATTCTCTGCCACAGAGGGCAGTGGAGGCCAATTCACTGGACGAATTTAAGAGAGAGTTAGATAGAGCTCTGGGGGCTGGTGGAATCAAAGGGTATGGGGAGAAGGCAGGCACGGGGTACTGATTGTGGACGATCAGCCGCGATCACATAGAAACATAGACATAGAAAATAGGTGCAGGAGTAGGCCATTCGGCCCTTCGAGCCTGTACGCACCGCCATTCAATATGATCATGGCTGATCATCCAACTCAGTATCCTGTACCTGCCTTCTCTCCATACCCCCTGATCCCTTTAGCCACAAGGGCCACATCTAACTCCCTCTTAAATATAGAACTGGCCTCGACTACCTTCTGTGACAGAGAATTCCACAGATTCACCACTCTCTGTGTGAAAAAAAACTTTCTCATCTCGGTCCTAAAAGACTTCCCCCTTATCCTTAAACTGTGACCCCTTGTTCTGGACTTCCCCAACATCGGGAACAATCTTCCCGCATCTAGCCTGTCCAACCCCTTATGAATTTTGTACGTTTCTATAAGATCCCCCCCTCTCAATCTTCTAAAATTCCAGCGAGCACATTGAATGGCGGTGCGTACAGGCTCGAAGGGCCGAATGGCCTCCTCCTGCACCTGTTGTCTACGTTTAGCCACCCGGGAGCGTCGTGTGAAACCAGCGCTTACCTTCTCTCGCCGCTGTTGCTGGCGCGATTCCAAGGTGGCGCTGCCAGCTCTGCACGGGGGCAGAAAGAGGGCGGGCAGCGAAGTGTTGTAGGCCTTCATGGAGGGAAACTGGTTCCGGTCCATGGACGCGGAGGAGTGCGGCCTCATGCCCGCCGAGATGGACAGTGCCTCCCTGGCATCGCGGGGTCTGCCCAAGCTGTTGGATTTATTCTCTCTCCGCTGGTACTCAATGGGCGACTGCAGGGCTGCAGACAGGGGAGCAAGAGGCTAGTCCTTACTTCCCAACAGACAGCGTGGAAACAGGCCCTTCGGCCCAACTTGTCCACACCGGCCCAACAAGTCCCATCTACGCCAGTCCCACCCACCTGCCCACACCGACCAACATGCCCCATCTACACCAGTCCCACCCACCTGCCCAGACCGACCAACATGCCCCATCTACACCAGTCCCACCCACCTGCCCACACCGACCAACATGCCCCATCTACACCAGTCCCACCCACCTGCCCACACCGACCAACATGCCCCATCTACACTAGTCCCACCTTTGCCCACACCGACCAACATGCCCCATCTACACTAGTCCCACCTTTGCCCACACCGACCAACATGCCCCTTCTACGCTAGTCCCACCTTTGCCCACACCGACCAACATGCCCCATCTACGCTAGTCCCACCTTTGCCCACACCGACCAACATGCCCCATCTACACTAGTCCCACCTGCCCACACCGACCAACATGCCCCATCTACGCTAGTCCCACCTTTGCCCACACCGACCAACATGCCCCATCTACGCTAGTCCCACCTTTGCCCACACCGACCAACATGCCCCATCTACGCTAGTCCCACCTTTGCCCACACCGACCAACATGCCCCATCTACACTAGTCCCACCTTTGCCCACACCGACCAACATGCCCCATCTACACTAGTCCCACCTTTGCCCACACCGACCAACATGCCCCATCTACACTAGTCCCACCTTTGCCCACACCGACCAACATGCCCCATCTACGCTAGTCCCACCTTTGCCCACACCGACCAACATGCCCCATCTACGCTAGTCCCACCTTTGCCCACACCGACCAACATGCCCCATCTACACTAGTCCCACCTGCCCACACCGACCAACATGCCCCATCTACGCTAGTCCCACCTTTGCCCACACCGACCAACATGCCCCATCTACACTAGTCCCACCTGCCCACACCGGCCAACATGCCCCATCTACGCTAGTCCCACCTTTGCCCACACCGACCAACATGCCCCATCTACACCACTCCCACCTTTGCCCACACCGACCAACATGCCCCATCTACACTAGTCCCACCTGCCCACACCGACCAACATGTCCCATCTACACTAGTCCCATCTTTGCCCACACCGACCAACATGCCCCATCTACACCAGTCCCACCTTTGCCCACACCGACCAACATGCCCCATCTACACTAGTCCCACCTGCCCACACCGACCAACATGTCCCATCTACACTAGTCCCATCTTTGCCCACACCGACCAACATGCCCCATCTACACCAGTCCCACCTTTGCCCACACCGACCAACATGCCCCAGCTACACTGGTCCCACCTTTGCCCACACCGACCAACATGCCGCATCTACACCAGTCCCACCTGCCCACACCGACCAACATGCCCCATCTACACCAGTCCCACCTTTGCCCACACCGACCAACATGCCCCATCTACACCAGTCCCACCTTTGCCCACACCGACCAACATGCCCCAGCTACACTGGTCCCACCTTTGCCCACACCGACCAACATGCCCCATCTACACCAGTCCCACCTTTGCCCACACCGACCAACATGCCCCATCTACACCAGTCCCACCTGCCCACACCGACCAACGTGCCACATCTACACTAGTCCCGCCTGCCCACACCAACCAACATGCCCCAGCTACACCAGTCCCACCTGCCCACGCCAACCAACATGCCCCATCTACACTAGTCCCACCTGCCCACACCGGCCAACATGCCCCATCTACGCTAGTCCCACCTGCGCACACCGGCCAACATGCCCCATCTACACTAGTCCCACCTGCCCACACCGACCAACATGCCCCATCTACACTAGTCCCACCTGCCCACACCGACCAACATGCCCCATCTACACCAGTCCCACCTGCCCACACCGACCAACATGCCCCATCTACACTAGTCCCACCTGCCCACACCGACCGACATGCCCCATCTACACCAGTCCCACCTGCCCGCGCTTGGCCCATATCCCTCCAAACAACATCCTGCCCATGTCACATGTCACATGCCACAATCTGCACTGGTGAAGCGGCAAGATTTCATGGGAATCCGAGGGGTATCTTTTCCACACAGAGGGTGGTGGGTGTATGGAACGAGCTGCCAGGGGAGGTAGTTGAGGCAGGGACTGTCCCAACAGGTTCATGGATAGGACAGGTTCGGAGGGATATGGACCAAACGCAGGCAGGTGGGACTAGTGTAGCTGGGACATGTTGGCCGGTGTGGGCAAGTTGGGCCGAAGGGCCTGTTTCCACGCTGTATCACTCTACGAGTCTTAACATCACAAGGTTCCGCAAGAGGAATTATGAATTAATTTCTAGAGACATTGTTAAGGACTTTATTCCTTGGAGCTCAGGAGGCTGAGGGGTGATCTTACAGAGGTGACGAAAATCATGAGGGGAACAGATTGGGGGTAAAATACTGTTGGGCATCAACCCTGTATATATTCCACTCATGATTGATGACATAGGTTTCATCAGAACCTAAGGGGAGGCTCAGTGGCGCGGCAGTAGAGTTGCCACCTCACAGCGCCGGAGACCCGGGTTCCATCCCGACTACGGGCGCCGTCTGTACGGAGTTTGCACGTTCTCCCCGGGACCTGCGTGGGTTTTCTCCGGGTGCTCCGGTTTCCTCCCGCACTCCAAAGACGTGCAGGTTTGTAGGTTAATTGGCTCGGTAAATGTAAACATTGTCCCTAGTGGGTGTAGGATAGTGTTAGTGCGCGGGGATCGCTGGTCGGCGCGGACCCGGTGGGCCGAAAGGGCCTGTTTCCGCGCTGTATCTCTAAACTAAACTAAACTAAACTAAAGATGCTGCCTGGCCCGCTGAGTTCCTCCAGCACTTTGTCTTTTCCTCCAGATTCCAGCACCTGTAGTTTCGTCTGTTTGTGTCGGAAGGAACTGCAGGTGCTGGATCACACCGAAGACAGACACAAAGTGCTGGAGTAACTCAGCGGGTCAGGCAGCATCTGTGGAGAACATGGATAGGTGACGTTTCACAGAGTGCTGGAGTAACTCAGCGGGTCAGGCAGCATCTGTGGAGAACATGGATAGGTGACGTTTCACAGAGTGCTGGAGTAACTCAGCGGGTCAGGCAGCATCTGTGGAGAACATGGATAGGTGACGTTTCACAGAGTGCTGGAGTAACTCAGCGGGTCAGGCAGCATCTGTGGGGAACATGGATAGGTCCCACTGTAAATATCTCCTTGCAGTAAGCCCATCGTGAATAGGTTTAGACTTTCTAAAGACATTTGGACAGATATGGGAATGTGAAGGCGTTAAGAGGGACATGGGCCAAATGCAGGCCAATGGGACTTGCCCAGAATGCCACCTTGGCTAGCATGGACAAAGTGGGCCGAAGGGTCTGTTCTCGTGCTGTACAGCTCTCTTCCTCTTAAGTTCTCCTCCCATTTCCCATCACGGATGCTGCCTGACCCGCTGAGTTCTTCCAGCAGTTTGCTCATGCTAAAATGGCTCTTTAAGTTTAGTTTAGTTTAGAGATACAGCGCGGAAACAGGCCCTTCGGCCCACCGGGTCCGCGCCGCCCAGCGATCCCCGCACGCTAACACTATCCTACACACACCGGGGACAGTTTACAAGTTTTACCGAAGCCAATTAGCCTACAAACCTGCACGTCTTTGGAGTGTGGGAGGAAACCAGAGCACCCGGAGAAAACCCACGCGGGTCACGGGGCGAAGGTACAAACTCCGTACGGACAGCGCCCGTAGTCGGGATGGAACCCGGGTCCCCGACGCTGTGAGGCAGCAGCTCTACCCGCTGCCGACCATTGGCTTGACCGTTAATCTTTCCTGCAATTGCTGGCTGAGAGGTGCTTGGTGAATTTGCTTTCCGAATTAGGATGGAACCCGGGCCTCCGGCGCTGCACCGCTGGAAGAACTCAGCGGGTCAGGCAGCATCCGTGGCGGAAAATGGGAGGAGAACGTAGAGGAAGTGAGCGAGGCGGCGGCTCGACCGACCGTCCGCTGAAGTCATTTGCCTTGTCCACCCACCGTTTAGAAAGTTGCGCTGGGACTCCAGGATCTGGCTGACGCTGGAAACCCATCCCTGGCGGGTGTCGGGATTGGCGACCTGCAGGACGTACCGCACCATGTTCCCGTCGGTCCCACGGGAGGTCAGCGCAAATTTACACGGGTCGCTGTCCACCGACTCCTCAAGTCCCAGGCAGCTGACCTGAAAGGGGAACACGGAGAGAAATCTTCCACAGAGAGCATCACAGGGGCAACGCGAGGAGCTGGAGGAACAGGGGACGTACAACGAGATCTGGGTGTCCTAGTGCATCAGTCACTGAAAGGAAGCATGCAGGTACAGCAGGCAGTGAAGAAAGCCAATGGAATGTTGGCCTTCATAACAAGAGGAGTTGAGTATAGGAGCAAAGAGGTCCTTCTGCAGTTGTACAGGGCCCTGGTGAGACCGCACCTGGAGTACTGTGTGCAGTTTTGGTCTCCAAATTTGAGGAAGGATATTCTTGATATTGAGGGCGTGCAGCGTAGGTTTACTAGGTTAATTCCCGGAATGGCGGGACTATCATATGGTGAAAGACTGGAGCGACTAGGCTTGTATACACTGGAATTTAGAAGGATGAGAGGAGATCTTATCGAAACGTATAAGATTATTAAGGGGTTGGACACGATAGAGGCAAGAAACATGTTCCCAACATGTTCAGTCTGAAGAAGGGTCTCGACCCGAAACGTCACCCATTCCTTCTCTCCCGAGATGCTGCCTGACCTGCTGAGTTACTCCAGCATTTTGTGAATAAATCAACATGTTCCCAATGTTGGGGGAGTCCAGAACAAGGGGCCACAGTTTAAGAATAAGGGGTAGGCCATTTAGAACAGAGATGAGGAAAAACTTTTTCAGTCAGAGAGTTGTGAATCTGTGGAATTCTCTGCCTCAGAAGGCAGTGGAGGCCAATTCTCTGAATGCATTCAAGAGAGAGCTAGATAGAGCTCTTAAGGATAGCGGAGTCAGGGGGTACGGGGAGAGGGCAGGAACGGGGTACTGATTGAGAATGATCAGCCATGATCACATTGAATGGCGGTGCGTACAGGCTCGAAGGGCCGAATGGCCTCCTCCTGCACCTATTGTCTGTTGTCTATTGGGGCGGAAGAAGGAGCAGGCGACGTTTCGGGTCGAGACCCTCCCTCAGACTGAGAGTCACGGGAAAGGGAAACGAGAGATACAGACGGTGATGTAGAGAGATAAAGAACAACGAATGAGAGATACGCCTGGTGAGGTGGGACAGGGAAGCATGCAAACTCCACGCTGACAGCGCCCGCAAGTCCTGCGACCCCCCCAGTGAAGATGCAATGTGGACTCCGAGTGACTGATGATGATGATGTATTAGGTTTAAGGGGATCCTTGAAAAGGGTGGCACAGCGGTAGAGTTGCTGCCTCACTGGGCCCGAGACCCGGCTTCCATCCCGACTAAGGGCGCTGTCTGTACGGAGTTTGCACGTTCTCCCCGTGACCTGCGTGGGTTTTCCCCGGGTGCTCCGGTTTCCCTCCCACACTCCAAAGACGTGCGGTTTTGTAGGTTTAATTGGCTTCAGTAAAAATAGGAAATTGTCTCTCGTGTGTGTGTGTGTGTGTGTGTGTGTGTGTGTGGGTCAGTGCTAGTGTGCGGGGATCGCTGGTCGGCGCGGACTCGGTGGGCCGAAGGGCCTGTTGCTGCGCTGTGTCTCTAAACTACACGAAGAAAGAGTGGCCAATAGACAATAGACAATAGACAATAGGTGCAGGAGGAGGCCATTCGGCCCTTCGAGCCAGCACCGCCATTCAATGTGATCATGGCTGATCATTCTCAATCAGTACCCCGTTCCTGCCTTCTCCCCATACCCTCTGACTCCGCTATCCTTAAGAGCTCCATCTAGCTCTCTCTTGAATGTATTCAGAGAATTGGCCTCCACTGCCCTCTGAGGCAGAGAATTCCACAGATTCACAACTCTCTGACTGAAAAAGTTTTTCCTCATCTCTGTTCTAAATGGCCTTCCCCTTATTCTTAAACTGTGGCCCCTGGTTCTGGACTCCCCCAACATTGGGAACATGTTTCCTGCCTCTAAAGTGTCCAACCCCTTAATAATCTTATACGTTTCGATAAGATCCCCTCTCATCCTTCTAAATTCCAGCGTATACAAGCCTAGTCGCTCCAGTCTTTCAACATATGACAGTCCCGCCATTCCGGGAATCAACCTAGTAAACCTGCGCTGCACGCCCTCAATAGCAAGAATATCCTTCCTCAAATTTGGAGACCAAAACTGCACACAGAGTGCTGGAGTAACTCAGCGGATCAGGCAGCAATGAATCCTTCCTTTGAGAGAGGAGGGAGAGAACGATTTTGAGCAAAGGTTCGGATTTTAACAGGTTTAAAGCAAAGTGATTTCAACGGAAGATCACAGCTGATTTTTTCCAAACTGATCATCGAAGACTCTCACACATTCTGAAACGTTTGCAACAAAAGAGGCAGCAATTAGTCTGCAGTTAAACTGGAGCTGGTGGGGTATTTATTGCGTCTTTGGCACTGTTGTTGAAATGCAAATGGATGCCTTCCTGCCTCTGACTCACCAGGCCCAGGTCAGGACATCTTGAAGGGCCTCTCGGCCTGCCGCGCCGCAGATGGTCACCAGGGGGAGGGCAAGAGCAGGGCAAGGCTGGAGATCAGGCTTGAAACATCATCAAAATGCTGGAGGAACTCAGCGATTTCTGGATTCTCCATTTCGAGAATAACCTCCGCCTTTATTCTCGTTACCAAGATGGCCGACTCCACGCTGAATTCCATCCGCCACTTCTCTCCCACTCTCCCAAGTCCTTCTGGAGTCCTTGCTGCCCCTACACTGCCCGACCCCTCAACCTATCTGAGTATCATCTGTAAACCTGACCACAAAGCCTTCAATCTGCTTATCTAAATCATTAATATACAACGTGAAGAGAAGCACTGAGCCCAGCGGAACTCCACTCAGGGGAACATGGATAGGTACAAAGTGCTGGAGTAACTCAGCGGGTCAGGCAGCATCTGTGGAGAACATGGATAGGTGATGTTTTGGGTCAGGACCCAAAGAAGGGTCCTGACTCCAAAGATAGACACAGAGTGCTGGAGTCACTCAGCGGGACAGGCAGCATCTCTGGAGAACATGGATAGGCGACGTTTCAGGTCGAGACCCTTCTTCAGACTGAGAGTCAGGGGAGAGGGAAACTAGAGGTCGGAACAGGCTCAGAACAAATCAGAGCCGGCACCAATGACTCGGGAAAGGTTGAGCCCACAATGGTCCATTGTTGGCTGTGGAAGAGGTGATAACGAAGGCACGCATGAATGTGAACAGTGGAACTGGCAGGACGACCAGGGTGGGGGAGGGATGGAGAGAGAGGGGGAATGCAAGGGTTACTTGAAGTTGGAGAAGTCAATGTTCATACCGCTGGGGTGTGAGCTGCCCAAGCGAAATATGAGGTGCTGTTCCTCCAATTTGCGCTGGGCCTCACTCTGACAGTGGAGGAGGCCCAGGACAGAAAGGTCAGGGTGGGAATGGGAGGGGGAGTTGAAGTGCTGAGCCACTGGGAGATCAGGTTGGTTAAGGCGAACTGAGCGGAGGTGTCGAGCGAAACGATCGGCTAGGCTGCGCTGATATGTAAAATGGCGGGAGAGCTGGGCTGTAGGAGGTGCGGGTGGGCTGGGGGGAGGGAGGGAGGGAGGGGGGAGGGAGGGAGGAGGGGAGGGAGGGAGGGAGGGGAACGGGCGGCTCCCTCACCTTGATGCTGTTCTTGAAGAGGTAGCCCGGCAGAGAGAAGCCCTTCTTCTTATCCAGCGGCTCACTGAAAATGACGATCTGCTCGAAGAGGAATACGCGTCGCTCCTTGCAGCGAGACAGTAAGCCGGCGTCCTGCTCGATCACGTGAAAGGTGTCCTGTTGCAGGAGCTTGCCTTGCGCTGTGATCTTGCCCTGGGGGGGGAGGGAAGAAGCAACGGCACGGGGGTCAGGCCAAAGATGCTAGAGGAGCAAGATAGACCACTCGACCCTAACAACCGTTGTACGTCACGGCGGCCATTTTAGTCGGCAGAAACTTGCAGAAACATTTAAAAAGAAAAATAACAACAATCTGTGAATTGATAGATGAGATATATTCTGCATTTTAATGGTATCATCACACATACTGTTCCCCCAAAACACTGATTACACTGCGAGAGGCAGAGCGAACGGCGGGTTTTGCTTACTAAAATGGCGGACGTTACGCTCCTTTGTGTACTACACTTCAGAATAAGTGATTTCAATGGAGTGGTCAATAGACAATAGACAATAGGTGCAGGAGGAGGCCATTCGGCCCTTCGAGCCAGCACCGCCATTCAATGTGATCACGGTTGATCATTCTCAATCAGTACCCCGTTCCTGCCTTCTCCCCATACCCCCTGACTCCGCTATCCTTAAGAGCTCTATCTAGCTCTCTCTTGAATGCATTCAGAGAATTGGCCTCCACTGCCTTCTGAGGCAGAGAATTCCACAGATTCACAACTCTCTGACTGAAAAGGTTTTTCCTCATCTCAGTTCTAAATGGCCTACTCCTTATTCTTAAACTGTGGCCCCTTGTTCTGGACTCCCCCAACATTGGGAACATGTTTCCTGCCTCTAACGTGTCCAACCCCTTAATAATCTTATACGTTTCGATAAGATTCCCTCTCATCCTTCCAAATTCCAGTGTATACAAGCCTAGTCTCTCCAGTCTTTCAACATATGATAGTCCCGCCATTCCGGGAATTAATCTAGTAAACCTAGGCTGCACGCCCTCAATAGCAAGAATATCCTTCCTCAAATTTGGAGACCAAAACTGCACACAGTACTCCAGGTGCGGCCTCACTAGGGCCCTGTACAACTGCAGAAGGACCTCTTTGCTCCTATACTCAACTCCTCTTGTTATGAAGGCCAACATTCCATTGGCTTTCTTCACTGCCTGCTGTACCTGCATGCTTCCTTTCAGTGACTGATGCACTAGGACACCCAGATCTCGTTGTACGTCCCCTTTTCCGAACTTGACACCATTCAGATAATACTCTGCCTTCCTATTCTTACCACCAAAGTGGATAACCTCGCACTTATCCACATTAAACTGCATCTGCCATGCATCCGCCCACTCACACAACCTGTCCAAGTCACCCTGCAGCCTCACAGCATCTTCCTCACAGCTCACACTGCCACCCAGCTTTGTACCATCTGCAAATTTGCTAATGGTACTTTTAATCCCTTCATCCAAGTCATTAATGTGTATTGTATATGAATATAATCCATCTTGCTCCTCTAGTATTTTGGGGGGGAAATGAGCGCCAGCGATAAACGGCAGCAACGCCCGTTCCGAAGACGGACACAAAATGGCGGAGTGACGCAGCGGGTCAGGCGGCATCTCCGGAGAGAAGGAATGGGTGACGATTCGGGTCGAGACCCTTCTTCGGACTGAGAGTCGGGGAGAGGGAGACACATAGATAAGGAAGTGCAAGGTGTGAAAACAGGACAAAGGGAATGCAGATCAAGGACAATGCAGAATAGATCACTGCTCGCTGGGAGAAGGTAACTACAAAGCACACAGAGATGGAATGTAGTCGGAGACAGTAGGACTGGTCGTGGAACTGGGAAGGAGGAGAAACATAGACACTAGGTGACGGAGGAGGCCATTCGGCCCTTCGAGCCTGTACGCACCGCCATTCATTGTGATCATGGCTGATCATCCACAATCAGTAACCCGTGCCTGCCTTCTCCCCTTATCCCATGATTCTGTTAGCCCCCAGAGCCATATCTAACTCTCTCTTGAAGGATGGAGAGTGGGAATGCAAGGGTTACTTGAAGTTGGAGAAGTCAATGTTCGTACCGCTGGGGCGTGAGCTGCCCAAGCGAAATATGAGGTGCTGTCCCTCCAATTTGCGCTGGGCCTCACTCTGACAGTGGAGGAGGCCCAGGACAGGAAGGAATAATCCGGTGCAATGCAGAGGTCTGAGAACATTGCCCAACCTTATCTGCCCTCAAAGCCATGGCTCAGGATCTCCTGTTCACCAGACTGCCGTGTGGCACGGTGGCACAGCGGTAGAGTTGCTGCCTCACAGCGCCAGAGACCCGGGTTCCATCCAGACCACGGGCGCTGCCTGTGCGGAGTTTGCACGCTCTCCCCGTGACCTGTGCGGGTTTTCTCCGGGTGCTCCGGTTTCCTCCCACACTCCAAAGACGTGCGAGTTTGTAGGGCTAATTGGCTTCCGTTGAAGTTATAAATTGCCCCTAGTGCGTGTGGGATAGTGCTAGTGTGCGGGGATCGCTGGTCGGCGCGGACCCAAGGGTCGGAATGGCGGGACTGTCATATGGTGAAAGACTGGAGCGACTGGGCTTGTATACATCGGAATTTAGAAGGATGAGAGGGGATCTTATCGAAACGTATAAGATTATTAAGGGGTTGGACACGTTAGAGGCAGGAAACATGTTCCCAATGTTGGGGGAGTCCAGAACAAGGGGCCACAGTTTAAGAATAAGGGGTAGGCCATTTAGAACTGAGATGAGGAAAAACCTTTTCAGTCCGAGAGTTGTGAATCTGTGGAATTCTCTGCCTCAGAAGGCAGTGGAGGCCAATTCTCTGAATGCATTCAAGAGAGAGCTAGATAGAGCTCTTAAGGATAGCGGAGTCAGGGGGTATGGGGAGAAGGCAGGAACGGGGTACTGATTGAGAATGATCAGCCATGATCACATTGAATGGCGGTGCTGGCTCGAAGGGCCGAATGGCACCTATTGTCTATTGGCTATAAGGGCCTGTTTCCGCGCTGTATCTCGAAACGAAACTAAAAGCTAAGTATCTACAAGAGCTCATCCCCAGGCACGCTCGATGTTTCTGTGGAACCGTGTGCCGATACCACAAGGCCGAACGAAACGGCAATAGATTGGAGAGGCACAGCAGGGAAACAGACCCTTCAGCCCATCGAGTCCGTGTTGACAATACGCACTAATCCTATACTCATCTAATCCAACTTTATTGGTTGTATTTATGTCATCAATTCCCTCCAGATCGAACCATTCATGTGCATAGTTTGCATTAGTTGCATCTTCTCCCACTTTCACATCCCCTCCCGACACACCAGGGCTATTTACAGAGGGCCGATTAACCTTCAAACCCGCACGTCTTTGGAGTGTGGGAGGAAACCGGAGCACCCGGAGGCGGCACGGTGGCGCAGCGGCAGCGCTGCCGCCTTACAGCGAATGCAGCGCCGGAGACCCGGGTTCCATCCCGACTACGGGCGCCGTCTGTACGGAGTTTGCACGTTCTCCCCGTGACCTGCGTGGGTTTTCTCCGAGATCTTCGGTTTCCTCCCGCGCTCCAAAGACGTGCAGGTTTGTCGGTTAATTGGCTGGGCAAATGTAAAAATCGTCCCAGGTGTGTGTAGGATAGTGTTAGTGTGCGGGGATCGCTGGGCGGCGCGGACCCGGTGGGCCGAAAGGGCCTGTTTCCGCGCTGTATCTCTAAACTAAACTAAACACGGAGGAGACCCACGCGGGTCACGGGGAGAACGTACAAACTCCGTACAGACAGCGGCCGAGGTCAGGATGGAACCCGGGTCTCTGGTGCTGTGAGGTAGCGGTTCTACCCGCTGCGTCACCGTGCCACTGTAACGGAAGCTACGGTCCAAGCTCCTCCTTCGACATGCAAGTTGGACAATCAGGCAGCGGTGGAAAATACCCCGCTAAAACTTGCTCAGCTGGACTGGTTCTGGAGATGGACGCAAAATGGTGGAGTGACTCAGCGGGACAGGCAGCGTCTCCGGAGAGAAGGAATGGGCGACGTCTCGGGTCGAGACCCTTCTTCAGACTTACAGTTCCCACCAAAGATACTAGAGGAGCAAGATGGACCACTCCATTGAAATCGCCCATACTGAAGTGTAGTACGCAAAGGAGCGTAACGTCCGCCATTTTAGTAGGCGACCAAAGATACTAGAGGAGCAAGATGGACCACTCCATTGAAATCGCCTATACTGAAGTGTAGTACGCAAAGGAGCCATTTTAGTAGGCAAAACCCGCCATTCACTATGCCTCTCGCAGTGTAATCAGTGTTTTGGGGGAACAGTATGTGTGATGATACCGTTAAAATGCAGAATATATCTCGTCTATCAATTCACAGATTTTTGTTATTTTTCTTTTTAAATGTTTCTGCAAGTTTCTGCCTACTAAAATGGCCGCCGTGACACACTGCGGTTGTCAGGTTCGAGTGGTCTATCTTGCTCCTCTAGTATCTTTGGTTGTTAGGGTCGAGTGGTCTATCTTGCTCCTCTAGTATCTTTGGTTGTTAGGGACGAGTGGTCTATCTTGCTCCTCTAGTATCTTTGGTTGTTAAGGTCGAGTGGTCTATCTTGCTCCTCTAGTATCTTTGGTTGTTAAGGTCGAGTGGTCTATCTTGCTCCTCTAGTATCTTTGGTTGTCAGGGTCGAGTGGTCTATCTTGCTCCTCTAGTATCTTTGGTTGTTAGGGTCGAGTGGTCCATCTTGCTCCTCTAGTATCTTTGTTGTCAGGGTCGAGTGGTCTATCTTGCTCCTCTAGTATCTTTGGTTGTTAGGGTCGAGTGGTCTATCTTGCTCCTCTAGTATCTTTGGTTGTTAGGGTCGAGTGGTCTATCTTGCTCCTCTAGTATCTTTGGTTGTTAGGGTCGAGTGGTCTATCTTGCTCCTCTAGTATCTTTGTTGTCAGGGTCGAGTGGTCTATCTTGCTCCTCTAGTATCTTTGGTCCCCGCTGAATGAGGACAGGGAAGGGGAGCCAGTACCTCGAAGCCTTGCAAGCGGCCAACGTTCATCATGTCGTTGCAGCGTCTGGGGACGAAGCACATCACCTCGACGGCTTTCTGCACGGGCAACAACAGCACAGGGTTAGCACACAGGGTTTGCACACAGGCTCATCAGCTCACGAGTACCAGCAGCAGAATGAGGCCATTCGGCCCATCGAGCCCACTCCGCCATTCAATCATGGCTGACCTATCCCTCCCACCCCAACCCCATTCTCCTGCCTTCTCCCCTGACACCCGCACTAATCAAGAATCTGTCTACCCCTGCCTTCAAAATATCCACTGATATGATATCCATCTTCTCATTGGTTTGGTTTTCAAGATGTCCACACACATCTATCTCTGCCTTCAGAATACCCACTGACTTGGCCTCCACTGCCGTCTGTGACAATGAATTCCACAGATTCACCGCCCTCTGACTAAAGAAAATCCTCCTCATCTCCTTCCTCAAGGTACGTCCTTTAATTCTGAGGCTGTGCCCTCTGGTCCTAAACTCTCCCACTAGTGGAAACATCCTCCCCACATCCACTCTATCCAGGCCTTTCACTGTTCTGTACGTTTCAATGAGGCCCCCCCTCGTCCTTCTAAACTCCAGCGAGTACAGGCCCAGTGCCGACAAACGCTCATCGTACGTTAACCCACTCATTCCTGGGATCGTTCTGGTAAAAAGGGTCGCTTGGTTGACCCTGCCCTGGTAATCCCATCATGCATCACAGGGAAGCGAGAGGGGGGTGGGGGGGGGGGGGGGAGGGAGGGTAGGCGATGGTCAGAGTACTGAGTACAGAGATTGGGACGTTGGTGAAGCCGCATTTACAGTATCGTGTTCAATTTTGGTCACACTACTTTAGTTTGGAGATACAGCGTGGAAACAGGCCCTTTCGGCCCACCGGGCGATCGCTGGTCGGCACGGACTCGGTGGGCCGAGGGGCCTGTTTCCGCGCTGTATCTCGAAACTAAACTAAACTAAACTGAATAAACTTAAACCGAAGTCTAATCTGAACGAGTAATAATCAGTGTACCTCGAGCTGGGTGGTGTCCAGCTCGGCTTTCTTCGAATACTTCAGGAAATCCTGCAGGACGAAGGAAAAAAACAGGTAAGTTAAGGGTGTAGGAAAGGACCTGCAGACGCTGGTTTACACCGAAGACAGACACAAAGTGCTGGAGTGACTCAGCGGGTCAGGCAGCATCTCTGGAGAGAAGGAACGGGTGACGTTTCGGGTCGAGACCCTTCTTCAGACTGAGAGTCAGGGGGGAGGGAAACGAGAGATGGAGATGGTGATGTATAGAATAAACTAGACCAAGTGGACCCGTTGGGCCCAAACCTCTCCTGCATTGGTGCAGCACCCTCTCCTCCACTCTCCCCCCCGCCCCCTCCCTCCCCCACCCCGCCCCCTCCCTCCCCACCCCTCCCCCCTCCTCCCCTCCCCCTCCCCCCACCCCTCCTCCCCTCCCCCCACCATCCCCCTCAACCTCCCCTTATCCTCCCTCCTCCCTCCCTCCCTCCCTCCGCCCCTCCCCTCCCCCTCCCCTCCTCCCACCAACCCCTTCATCTCCCCTTATCCTCCTACTCCCTCTCTCCCTACCCCCTCCCTCCCCCTCCCCTCCCCCCACGAACACCCTCAACTCCCCTCTCCCTCCCCCACCACTCCCCCTCCCCCCTTCCCCTCCCCCCACCACCCCCCTCAACCCCCCTTCCCTCCCTCCCTCCCTCCCTCCCTCCCCCCTTCCTAGGAGATAGATTTTAACTTTAAAATGTGAATAACTTAAAAAATATAACACCGATTTCAATGAAACTTCTTCCATTAGCACCAAAGGGACGACGGTGAGTAAGGTGGGCCGAAAATTGTTACGCTATCGTGTACCGCTTTGGCTGTAGTTCAGGAACAAACAAACAAACAAACAAACAAACAAACAAACGAGAGTTTTAGTATATAGATGGGTGAAAGATATGGGGGGAAAAAGTAACGATGACAAAGGAAACAGGCCGTGGTTAGCTGTGGGCTAGGTGAAAACGAGTAACAGACAATGAGACTCAAGAAGACAACTTTGAAGCAGGTACAAGGACTACAAGGACTAGCTAGGATGGGGAAGTGATGGAGAGAGAGGGGATGCAAGGGTTACTTGAAGTTAGAAACTGCAGATGCTGGTTTAAATCGAAGGTAGACACAAAAGTGCTGGAGTAACTCAGCGGGACGGGCAGCATCTCTGGAGAGAAGGAATGGGTGACGCTTCGGGTCGAGACCCTTCTTCAGACTGAGAGTCAGAGGAGAGGGAGTTTAGAGATGTGGAAGGGTAAGGCGTGAAAACGGCAGATCAAAGCAGATGCTGCTAAGGACGTAGAATGGTTCGTTGGCAGCTGAGGGGATGGTCATAACGAGGCAGACTATCGGCAATATTTAATCAGGAGGACAGGAGAACGACCGCTGGGAACTCACAGCGCCGGAGACCCCGGTTCTATCCTGACTACTTTTTTAAAAAAAATTTATATAAAAGTTTTATTCCAAAGAAAAACATACAAACATACTAAGCAAAATGTGATCAAACAAAAGCCGCCTGTATCGGCAGTTTACAAAATAAACAATTATCACATTAAAATCCCGCCATCTCTGTCAACAATACATTCAACCCCCCCGCGGCGACCAGCGTTCCCGGAAGGCCTCCAGAGTCCCTGTGGACACCGCGTGTTCCCTCTCCAGGGACACGTGGGCACGGACGTAGGCCCGGAACAGGGGTAGGCAGCCGACTTCTGTGAGGCCGTGGACTGCCCGCTGCCTGGACCCGCGAGCGGCCATCTTGGCCAGGCCCAGGAGCAGACCGACAGGGAGACCCCCCTCCTCCCACCTGACCCTCCCGACCCTCCCCCCTCTGTACCGGGTGCCCAAAAATTAAAAGCGTAGGGCTAAAATGGAGCCAGAACATGAGGAGCAGCCCTGACTACGGGTGCTGTCTGTACGGAGTTTGTACGTTCTCCTTGTGACCTGCGTGGGGTTTCTCCGGGTGCTCCGTGGGGTTTCCTCCCACACTCCAAAGACGTGTGGGTTTGTAGGTTAATTGGCTTCGGTAAAATTGTAAACTGTCACTAGTGTGTGTGTGTGTGTGTGTGTGTGTGTGTGTGTGTGGGATAGTGTTAGTGTGCGGGGATCGCTGGTCGGCGCGGACTCGGTGGGCCGAAGGGTTGTGTTTCTGTAAGCTAAGCTAAGCTAAACGTGTTGATTTTACAATGTGGGTGAGATGATCAGCCTGGCCTGGCCTGTCACTGCACGGCCCGGGCGATTCATCCTTAGCTCCTGTGATCACCAGGGTCATGCCTGGAACTGTATACTGTAGCTGGGCACCAAATCACACTCCGCACAAAGGGCTTTCGTGCGGCCTGTGAACCTCCCCTTACAAGCATGCAGCAGGGCCTGTCTTCAAAAGGGCCGGAGAACTCGCAGGGCTTCTAGGTGCCAGAACCCTTTTGCAATACTTAGCTGCGGGTGCAGTTGAGCGCATGCAAGCCCCCCCCTCCCCGAGACCCGCGGGGCGAAATTGCGCATTTTGTGGGGCGCCGGACTTCAAACGACGCAAGAGAGCGGAAGGAGCCCGCTGTTCGCCCACACGCATCCGGACGGCCGCATCCTGTGCAGCACGTTGGCGCAGCGGTAGCGCCGCTGCCTCACAGCGCCAGCGACCCGGGTTCCATCCTGACCTCGGGCGGCACGGTGGCGCAGCGGTAGCGCCGCTGCCTCACGGCGCCAGAGACCCGGGTTCCATCCTGACTACGGGCGCTGCCTGTACGGAGTTTGCACCTTCTCCCCGTGACCCGCTTGGGTTTTCTCCGGGTGCTCCGGTTTCCTCCCACACTCCAAAGACGTACAGGTGTGTCGGTTAATTGGCTTGGTACAAATGTCAATTGTCCCCAGTGTGTGTGGGATAGTGTTAGTGTGCGGGGATCGCTGGTCGGCACAGACTCGGTGGGCCGAAGGGCCTGTTTCCTCGCTGTATCTCTAAACTAAACTTAATCCTGACTACTCCATTATCGAGGAACGTCGGAAGATTGCACATTGCAGATTCCGGGAGTCGGGAATGGGAGCGCTGACAGAGGTCAGGCAGCAGGAGGGAGAGGTCAGGCAGACCGAGGCTTACGTTAAAAACTACACAGCCACTAACCACATCCCCCTTTCAGTCCAGATTCCTATATAATCCCTCCCCTTAAACCTATGTCCTCTGGTCCTCGATTCCCCTACTCTGGGCAAGAGACTCTGTGCGTCCACCCGATCTATTCCTCTCTTGATTTTGTGCACCTCCATAAGATCACCCCTCATCCTCCTGCGCTCCAGGGAATAGAGTCCCAGCCTGCTCAACCTCTCCCGATAGCTCAGGCCCTCGAGTCCTGGCAACACCCTCGTAAACCCTCTCTGCGCCCTTCCCATCTCGACAACGTCCTTACTGTAGCAGGGTGAGCAAAATTGAACACAATACTCCAAATGTGGCCTCACCAACGCATTGTGCAACTGTAGCATAACGTCCCAGCTTCTGTAGTTCAGTTTAGTCTAGTTTAGAGATACAGCGCGGAAACAGGCCCTTCGGCCCACCGGGTCCGCGCCGACCAGCGATCCCCGCACGCCGACACTATCCCACACACACACTGGGGACAATTTTCATTTTTTACCAAGACAAATTGAACTACAAACCTGTGCGTCTTTGGAGTGCGGGAGGAAACCGGAGAAAACCCACGCGGGCCACGGGGAGAACGCGCAAACTCCGTACGGACAGCGCCCGTAGTCGGGATGGAACCCGGGTCTCCGGGCGCTGCATTCGCCGTAAGGCAGCAACTCTACCGCTGCGCCACCGCGAGCGGCCATTAAAAAAAAAAAAAAGTATTCGTCTTTTAAAGACCGTCTTTAAGAGAAAGAGTGGGATCGGCAAACGAACCTCAACATCGTCAAGGATAAGCACCCCTCCCCCCTCCCACCGTGGAATCTTTTGTTAGTCGGCTCAAGTGCAGAAAGTTCCCCACCTTTAGTAGAAGCTGATACTTCATGATTCTCTGAACGGGTTTGATAAGCAGGTCGTTCAACTGAAGCCTGTGGCCTAGTTGTTGCTTCAACTCCTGAAAAACAAGCAGAGACCATTACCGGAGACGGGCGCGAGCGGGCCTCTCGAGCGTGGCCCTCCCCTCCCCTCCCCAAATCCACCGTATTCACCGCATTCCTATTTCAATTGCTTGTGACATCCTCTTGAGTCTCCTCAGCACTTTGCAACCCTGGAGTATTTTGGATCTAGTACTGACAGGTTAAATGCCCCACATCCACTCTCACCAGGCACTTATGATGCACGACATTGCTAACAGTCAACAGTGCGAAAGCTGTATTCAAAGCCAGGAATGAGTGGGTTAACGTACGATGAGCGTTTGTGGGCACTGGGCCTGTACTCGCTGGAGTTTAGAAGGACGAGGGGGGACCTCATTGAAACGTACAGAATAGTGAGCGGCCTGGATAGAGTGGATGTGGAGAGGATGTTTCCACTGGTGGGAGAGTCTAGGACCAGAGGGCACAGCCTCAGGATTGAAGGACGTTCTTTTAGGAAGGAGATGAGGAGGAATTTCTTTAGTCAGAGGGTGGTGAATCTGTGGAATTCTTCACCACAAATGGCTGTGGAGGCCACAAGTCAGTGGATATTGTTAAGGCAGAGATAGATAGATTCTTGATTAGTGCGGATGTCAGGGGTTAAGGGGGGAGAAGGCAGGAGAACGGGTTTGGGAGGGAGAGACAGATCGGCCGTGATTGAATGGCAGAGTAGACTCGATGGGCCGAATGGCCTGATTCTGCTCCAATCTGCTCTAATGAACTGAGTCCATGTGCATACCCAGAGTGAAATGAAAGGGCACTCACTTCAAAGTAGGTGTCGATGTATTCGGAGACGATATGTTCAGATTTAGGTTTATTCTGGCAATAAACCACGTACATGTGTAACCGTCTTTCCTGGAAAATAATAGACGTTGATTCTGCTTAAGTTTTAGCACCAGACAAGATCACAGAGCACAGGCCGCCATTTTCCCTTGCTCGCGCGCCCGTCGCTTTCGTTACGGGCTCAGCGGCCGAAGGGCCCGTAACGAAAGCGACGGGCGCGCGAGGGAGCGAGGGAAAATGGCGGCGGTGAAGGAGAGTTTGACTTCAGCTGACTGTCACGCGTGCCGAGGTACAGTGAAAAGCTTTGTTGTTGCGTGCTAACCAGTCAGCGGACGGTTACAATCGAGCCATCCTCAGTGTACGGATACAGAATGAATAGAAAAGCGTGCATAACATTTAGTGCGTGATATCGTCCAGTAACGTCCGGTCAAAGAGAGTCCCAGGGTCTCCAACGAAGTCGATGGGAGGTCAGGACTGCTCTCTCGTTGGTGAGAGGATGATTCAGTTCAGTGAAAAGCTTTCTCAGTCGGTGGAAAGACAGCACATGATTACAATTGATCCATTACAGTGCATTTACGATACATCGTATAGAAACGTGCAAGATTCTTAAGGGGTTGGACAGGCTAGATGCAGGAAGATTGTTCCCGATGTTGGGGAAGTCCAGAACAAGGGATCACAGTTTAAGGATAAGGGGGAAGTCTTTTAGGACCGAGATGAGAACGTTTTTTTTCACACAGAGAGTGGTGAATCTGTGGAATTCTCTGCCACAGAAGGTAGTTGAGGCCAGTTCATTAGCTATATTTAAGAGGGAGTTAGATGTGGCCCTTGTGGCTAAAGGGATCAGGGGGTATGGAGAGAAGGCAGGTACGGGATACTGAGTTGGATGATCAGCCATGATCATATTGAATGGCGGTGCAGGCTCGAAGTGCCGAATGGCCTACTCCTGCACCTATTTTCTATGTTTCTATGTTTCCATGTTAAGGGAATAACGTTTAGTGCAAGGTAAAGTCCGATCAAGGATAGTCCGAGGGTCACCAATGAGGTAGATAGTAGTTCAGCACTGCTCTCTGGTTGTGGTAGGATGGTTCAGGTTGCCTGATGACAGCCGGGAAGAAACGGCCCCTGAATCTGGAGCTGTGCGTTTTCACACTTCTGTACCTCTTGCCCGATGGGAGAGGGGAGAAGAGGGAGTGGCCGGGGTGAGTCTGGTCCTTGATTATGCTGCTGGCCTTGCCGATTTGATGGCCTAGGTTGGAGGTGGTGTGGATGACGAGGAAGGTCGTCTAGAACTACAGGACTTACAGTGCCCTCCATAATGTTTGGGACAAAGACCCACCATTTATTTATTTGCCTCTGTACTCCACAATTTGAGATTTGTAATAGAGAAAAAAGAAATCACATGTGGTTAAAGTGCCCATTGTCAGATTTTATTGAAAGCCATTTTTAATACATTTTGCTTTCACTACTAGAAACCACACCAGTGTCTATACATCGTCTCCCCATTTCAGGGCACCATAATATTTGGCACACACGGCTTCACAGACGTATAATTGCGGACTGCAAGACGAGGATTTGTCCATTGTGCGTGTGCAGGTAGATAGCCGAGAGCCGGCCTTCATTTTGATGCCGACAACAGGCCGGGTGGGCTACCATTGGTGGAGCGGGAGCACGCGGCCGCCGGCTGGGCGAGGTCACGTGGGGGCACGGGGCGGCCACGCCACCCTTTGCCCCGCGTTTGCGAGCGAGGAAGATGGCGACCCCACTTCACAGCGGACCGGCTAACCGCGGCGAGCCGACACACCCAAAGAGCTTTACTTGGCGATAAATAAGCAGGTGGGCGCGTGCGTGACGCAAGAGCGTAAACGCAGAGACTATTTGCGCTGCTCTCTCGGCTCTCTCTCTCTCTCTCTCTCTCGAGTTCACAAATGGCCCGACCAGAGTTGGCTCTTCCCTGGAACGTTACCATTTTTCACGGCAGCACGCGGTGACACCGCGGGACAGGGTGGCCAACTGTCCCGTATTAGCAGCGACATCCCGTATTTTGGGCTAAATTGGTTTGTCCCGTACGGGTTTGCCCTTGTCCCGTATTAGGCCCGGAGGGGACGCTGTAGGCCCGGACAGTGTAGGCCCGGACAGTGTGGGCCTGGACTGTGTATGCCCGGACAGTGTAGGCCCGGACAGTGTAGGCCCGGACAGTGTAGGCCTGGACAGTGTAGGCCCGGACAGTGTAGGTCCGGACACTGTAGGCCCGGAGGAGATGCAGTAGGCCCCGGACAGTGTAGGCCCTGGACAGTGTAGGCCCTGGACAGTGTAGGACCGGACAGTGTAGGTTCAGACGGTGTAGGCCCGGACGCTGTAGGCCCAGACAGTGTAGGCCCGGACAGTGTAGGCCCGGACAGTGTGGGCCCGGACGCTGTAGGCCCAGACAGTGTAGGTCCAGACAGTGTAGGTCCGGACAGTGTAGTTCTGGAGGCCCGGGCGCCGCCAGACGGAGGTTGCGAAGCAACCCGCCTCCCGGCCCGGGCGGCCGCCATTGGTGGAGGTGGAGCAGGAGCACGTTGCCGCTGGCTGGGTGAGGTCAGGTGGGGCGCGGGGCGGTGATGCACCTTGTCCCTTATTTGGGAGTGAGAAAGTTGGCAACCCTACTGCGGGTAGAGCCGCTGCCTCACAGCGCGGGAGACTCGGGTTCGATCCTGACCTCGGCTGCTGTCTGTGTGAGTGTGTACTTTGCACGTTCTCCTCGTGACCGCGTGGGTTTCCTCCGGGTGCTCCGGTTTCCTCCCACATCACAAAGACGTGCGCGGGTCGATGGGTTAATTAGTTTTAGAGACACAATGTTGAAACAGGCCCTTCTGCCCACCGTCTCCGTGCCGACCAACGATCGCCCGTACACACTAGTTCAATCCTGCACCCTTGGGTCAATTTTACAGAAGCCAATTAGCGTACAAACCTGTAGGTCTTTGGAGTGTGGGAGGAAACCGGAGCACCCGGAGAAAACCCACGCGGGTCACGGGGAGAACGTGCAAACTCCGTACAGACAGCGCCCGCGGTCGGGGTCGAACCTTGTTTCGGGGGACCAGCAGGGGTGACGCCTTCTGTTGGCTGGGGAGGAGGTGATAACGAAGGGATGAGAACAGTGGAACTAGCAGGACCATGAGGGTGGGGGAGGGGCAGAGAGAGTGGGGATGCAAGGGTTACTTGAAGTTGGAGACGTCAATATTCATACCGCTGGGGTGTGAGCTGCCCAAGCGAAATATGAGGTGCTGTTCCTCTAATTTGCGCTGGGCCTTACTCTGACAGTGGAGGAGGCCCAGGACAGAAAGGTCAGTGTGGGAATGGGAGGGGGAGTTGAGGTGTTTGGCGACCGGGAGATCACGTAGGCCGAGGCGGACTGCTTTGCCTCCTATGTTCGGCTTGACGCGATGGCACAGGGTCTCAGTGCTGCAGTCCACCAGTTACAGAGAGGTCAGAGGCTGGCAGACAACGACCGTTTACACAGACACCGGTGGCTCAGTGGGTAGAGTCGCTGCCTCACAGCGCCAGAGACCCCGGTTCGATCCCGACCACGGGCGCTGCCTGTACGGAGTTTCCACGTTCTCCCCTGCGTGGGTTTTCTCCGAGATCTTCGGTTTCCTCCCGCACTCCAAAGACGTGCAGGTGAATCGGCTTGGTGTAAGTGTAAAAATCGTCCCCAGTGTGTGTCGGATAGTGTTAGTGTGCGGGGACCGCTGGTCGGCGCGGACCCGGTGGGCCGAAAGGGGCCTGTTTCCGCGCGGTATCTCTAAACGAAACCAGCACGGGCGCCACACAATGGATTCCTAAGGTTAAAACAACACAGTCCGTTTGAGGCCTCAACGGTTTCTTTTTGCGCAGTTTTGAACAGCAGATGATTTAAGTAACGCAGGTCAGCTCTGAAGGAACAAAAGGCCGGGGGGGGGGGGGGGGGGTGGGGAGGGGGGAATGATTAGATGGTGGCGGAACCTGGGATGTGTACGGGCCTCCATCTTAGGTCAGTTACTGCGAGTTATTGTCAGTTACCAGCAGGGACACTGAGGACTCACATGTTTTATGAAGAGAACTGCCAGCCGCTCGGGATCATCGAGGCATTTCTCCAGCTCTCCTAAGAAATAGCTGTGAATGAAAGATATAGATAATTTAATAATAATCTGCCCGCCACACCTCCCTTGCCCGCCAGGACTGCTTCTGCAATGGCGCCACGAGAGACGGCTAATTCTCATCGGGATTTGTGGTGGGATTTTTTTTACAAGCTCAAAAATGTTTGAAACTTTTTTTTTTTTTAAAACTGCAGATGCTGGAAACCTGAAATAAAATCAGTGCAGGCTGCAAACACTCAGCGGATAGCTCAATGCCCTCTCACTGCCTTGAGGATGGGCAGCGCGGAAGCAGGCCCTTCGGCCCATCGAGTCCATGCTGACCAGCAATCACCCCATTCATTTTGCAGAAATGTTTCAATGGATATTTTTAAGACTGACGGATTTTTAAGATTGATATTTTTAAGATTGATAGATTCTTGATTGTACGGGTGCCACATGGAGTAAATGAGTCGTGGAGTGATACAGCGTGGAAACAGGCCCTTCGGCCCAACTTGCCCATACCGGCCAACATGCCCATCTACGCTAGTCCCACCTGCCCGCGCTTGGCCCATATCCCTCCAAACCCATCCTATCCATGTACCTGTCTAACTGTTTCTTAAACGTTGGGACAGTCCCAGCCTCAACTACCTCCTCTGGCAGCTCGTTCCACACACCCACCACCCTCTGTGTGGAAAAGATACCCCTCGGATTCCCATTAAATCTTTTCCCCTTCACCTTAAACCTCTAATGCGGCCTCTGTGTTGTGGGGAAAAAAAGTCACGACTGAAGTTTAAGATGAGCAGTTTCACACGTGCGTTCAAAGAAAGACCGCCCAATTAAGGAGAACGTCCCTCGGCACGATTTCGAAGGAAAGAAGTTGCATTTTTGCCGCGCCTTACAGTAACACAAGATGGCCAAAGCGTTTCCCAGGCAAGGGACAATGCTCTTGAAGGGCAGTCAGTGTTTCAGCGTAGGAAGCCAGGCAGGCATTTTGCGCTAGACAAACCTCTCACGTAACAAGCAGAGCGACAAACCCGGACCACTCATCTCAGCGCTGCTGGTTGAGGATTAGCATTGTACAGGACCTTGGAGAGCTCTCCCTCGCTCTGCAAGATGAGCGGCGCAGCGGGTAGTGCTGCTGCCTCACAGCGCCGCCGACCCGGGTTGCATCCCGACCACGGGCGCCGTCTGTACGGAGTTTGCACCTTCTCCCCGTGACCCGCGTGGGTTTTCTCCGGGTTTCCTCACACACTCCAAAGACGCGCGGGTTTGTAGGTTAATTGGCTTTGGTACAAAATGTAAAATTGCCCGTGGTGTGTGTGGGATAGTGTTAGTGTGCAGGGTGATCGCTGGTCGGCGCGGAATCGTTGGGCCGAAGGGCCTGTTTCCGCGCTGTATCTCTAAACTAGACTGAAAAGCCCATGAGTGCAGACAACTCTCTGAAAGACAGCATGGCAGCCATTGGGATGCTAATGCCTCATGATGCTGCCTGACCCGCTGAGTTACTCCAGCACTCTGTGAAACGTCACCTATCCATGTTCCCCACAGATGCTGCCTGACCCGCTGAGTTACTCCAGCACTCTGTGAAACGTCACCTATCCGTGTTCTCCACAGATGCTGCCTGACCCGCTGAGTTACTCCAGCACTCTGTGAAACGTCACCTATCCATGTTCTCCACAGATGCTGCCTGACCCGCTGAGTTACTCCAGCACTCTGTGAAACGTCACCTATCCATGTTCTCCACAGATGCTGCCTGACCCGCTGAGTTACTCCAGCACTCTGTGAAACGTCACCTATCCATGTTCTCCACAGATGCTGCCTGACCCGCTGAGTTACTCCAGCACTCTGTGTCTATCTCTGGTATATAGGGTAATCTCACTTTGCCAATGGCAAATGCAATTTAGAAAAGCAATTAATCTCAGAAGACCGAAGAGATTAGTCCAGTTTAGTTTAGTTTAGAGATACAGTGCGGAAACAGGTCCATCGGCCCACCGGAGTCCGCGCCGCCCAGCGATCCCAACACACTAGCCCTAACCTACACACACTAGGGACAATTGACATTTATACCAGGCCAATTAATCTACAAACCTGCACGTCTTTGGAGTGTGGGAGGAAACTGGAGATCCTGGAGAAAACCCACGCAGGTCACGGGGAGAACGTGCAAAACTCCGTACAGACAGCGCCCGCAGGCGGGATGGAACCCGGGTCTCCGGCGACTCTACCGCTGCGCCACCGTGCCGCACTATAATATATTGCCCGTAAATCGAGCGGCAGGTGCGTTGAACAGGTAGAAGGCGGCAGTGGGAGATTCAGGAGCATGCAAGGCTGCGTCACTGTGGAATCACATCCTGCATGCATCCCGCAATGGCGCAGCACTGAGGCAGCGCGGCTGGCCTTCTTTCGAACGGACTGGGGGCGGACGCCTGCTTCAGAGGGCGTGGCAGCGCAGAACGCTGGCGTGTACCGGGTGCCCGCCCATGGAGTTGGCAGTGCCAGGGCGCTCGTCCGAGCGTCACCATGCATTAGCGCGCAAGAGGCACGGAGGACCGCGCCGAAAAAAGAATGCGACTCGCAGCGAGCCCTGGGGTTTCCGTTCCTTCACCATGGCGCTGTGAAAGGCCCAAGATAAACCCACTTCCTGCCCGTTAAGTTCGAAACGGTTTCACGCCAGGGTGGAGGCGAGGAACTGCAGGCGCCGGCTCACAAAAATAAAAAGACAAACGGTGCTGGAGTAACTCAGTAGGGGTCAGACGGCATCGCTGGAGAACGTGGGCAGGTGACAGCTTCGGGTCGGGACCCTTCTTCAGGCTGATTGTAGTGGGGGAAGGGAGAAGAAAGCTGGGCAAAGGGGAGAGATAGATAGGACAAAGTGTAGCAGGTGACGGGTGAACATGGGAGAGGCAGATGGTCGGAACAAAGGCCAGAGATAAGAACGACAGGTGCAAGACAGGTTTGAAGAGTGACGGATTGTGAAGCCAGAGGGAGGAAAGTAGCAGGGGTGGGGGGGGAGGAACAGGCGGGAGTCTAGGAGTGGTGCAGGGGAGGGAGAGAAGAGATGGGGGGGGGGGGTGGGAGTGGGGGAGAAAAGAGGTGGGGGAGGAAGTTAAGTAGAGGTTACCTATGGGGGGAGGGGCTGGGGGGGACTGCAGGCCGGGACAAAATGGGGGACGTATACATGGTGGTGAACTGTGGGACTGGTGAACTGAGGTTTAGTGGTGGAAGGGGGACAAGAGGGTGGGGTGGAGGGGTGGGGTGGAGGGGAGGGCGAGGGGAGGGGAGTGTTTGGAGAAGTTACATAAAATTTGAGAATTCAACGTTCGTACCGCTGGGGTGCGAGCTTGCCCAAGCGAAATACGAGGTGCTGTTCCTCCAGTTTGCGCTGGGCCTCACTCTGACAGTGGAGGAGGCCCAGGACAGAAAGGTCAGGGTGGGAGTGGGAGGGGCACTTGACGTGTTCGGCAACCGGGAGATCCAGCAGGCCTCGGCGGACAGAGCGAAACGGTCGCCGAGTCTACGCTTGGTCTCGCCAAGGCCGACTGGGTCTCCCGCTTGCCAACCACTTTGCCAACGTCTTACAGCGCCTTAGACTCGGGTTCGATCCTGACTACGGGCGCTGCCTGTACGGAGTTTGTACGTTCTCCCCGTGACCTGCGTGGGTTTTCTCCGAGATCTTTGGTTTCCTCCCACACTCCAAAGACGTACAGGTTTGTCGGTTAATTGGCTCGGTGTAAAAATGGAGACCAAAACTGCACACAGTACTCCAGGTGCTGTCTCACTAGGGCCCTGTTCAAGTCAATCCCCTCCCAACCTCTCGGTCAGTGCTTTTGACCTGGGGTGCTCAGATCTTATGAAGCTGTTCACATGGCGGTGAATCTGTGGGATTCATTGCCACAGACGGCTGTGGAGGCCAAGTCAGTGGACATTTTAAAAGCAGAAATGGACAGATTCTTGATCAGTGCGGGTGTCAACGGTTATGGGGAGAAGGCAGGAGAATGGGGTTAGGAGGGAGAGATAGATCAGCCGTGATTGAATGGCGGAGTAGACTCGATGGGCCGAATGGCCTAAGTCTGCTCCGATCACTTATGACCTTATGACCTTGAACCACTGCAGTCCTTCTCATGCCGGTGCTCGATCATAGCGCAGTGGGTAAAGCCGTGTGTGTGTGTGTGTGTGTGTGTGTGTGTGTGCGGGGGTGTGTGTTTGTGTGTGTGCGCGTGCGTGCATGCATGCGGGTGTGTGCGTGTGTGTCTGTGTGTGTGTGTCTGTGCGTGTGTGTCTGTCTGTCTGTGTGTGTGTGTGTGGGGGGTGTGTGTGTGTGTGTGTGTGTGTGTGTGTGCGTGTGTGCATGCGGGTGTCTGTATGTGTGTGTCTGTCTGTGTGTGTGTGTGTGTGTGTGTGTGTGTCTGTCTGTGTGTGTGTCTGTCTGTGTGTGCGCGTGCGTGCGTGCGTGCATGCGGGTGTGTGCGTGTGTGTGTGGAGTTTGCACGTTCTCCCCGTGACCGCGTGGGTTTCCTCCGGGTGCTCCGGTCTGCTCCCACGTCGCAGGTGCGGGGTGAGTGGGTTAGTTGCCGGGATTGTGGGCGGGTGGCGGGAGGATTCGGCGTGAGGTTTGCGAGCGGCCTGCGTGGGAGAATGCGTGAAACAAGACTACGCGAGGGCACGGGGCCTTCAAGGAGGCAGCCTGGACCTAACCACTTCAAGGGCCTCCTTCTCCCTCTCAGTTTAGTTCAGTACTTTACTGTACGTCAAAGATACAGCGCGGAAACAGGCCCTTCGGCCCACCGGGTCCGCGCCGACCAGCGATCCCCGCACACCAACACTATCCCACACACGCAAGGGGCAATTTAGAATTCGCGCTGAAGCCAATTGGCCGACGACCCTGCACGTCTTTGGAGTGCGGGAGATAACCGGAGCACCCGGAGAAAACCGTACAAACTCCGCACCGACGGCGCCCGTGGTCGGGATGGAACCCATGGCTTTTAGCGTGCGGGGATCGCTGGTCGGCACGGACTCAGTGGGCCGAAGGGCCTGCTCCACGCTGCATCTCTAAAACTAATCTGAACTAAAACTAAACTGAACTAAGACTCTCCTGGCCTGAGGCCAGTTCGACGTACAAAGGTTATTGACCTGCGTCTCTCACTCTCTCCACAGACGCTGCCCGACCTGCTGAGTATCTCCAGCATTTTCTGTTATTATTTCAGGTTCATAGCGACAGGTTTTTTTGCTTTTGAATGGAGTGAAAGCGCCGCTCCCGTGGTTCAACGGTGCCCCTCTCTGTGGATGCCACGCATGATCGGTGTGCCCCCTACAATGGCAGCGGAGCGGGCAGAAGCCTTGTGCCAGGGGGGGCGTGTGATACCACTGAACTGGCCACCTACCTTCTGGGTCTCACGGCACTAAATGTCACCTCGAACTGGGAGCCCATCGGAAAACGCTTGAGAAAATACACAGCAGCTGGGTTTGGATTTGGGTCTGAGATGCTGAAAGGGAAATCTACCGAGACACAATGTACTGGGAGCCCAAAACCTACGCGCCCTCGGTCTGACAAGGCCTGCTGGATCGCCCGGTTGCTGACCATGTTAACTCACCCTCCCATTCCCACACTGACCTTTCTGTCCTGGGCCTCCTCCATTGTCAGAGGGAGGCCACATGCAAACTGGAGGAACAGCACCTCGTATTATACTTGGGCAGCTTACACCACCAGCGGTACAAACATCGACTTCTCCAATTTTAGGTCACCTCTAATTAACCTTCTCCCCCGCCTCTTTTCTCCTCCGCAACTAACCCCCCCCTCTCTACTCTCCCCCCCCCCCTCCCCTTGGACCCCACCTGTTCCTCCCCTCCTCCCCCACCCCTTCTGCCATTTCCCCCCCCCCCCCCTTTGTGGCTTCACAACCCGCAACTCTTCAAACCTGTCTCGCACCTGTCGTTCTTATCTCTGGCCTTTGTTATCTGCCTGTCAAAAACACCACTCTCCCGCGTGTCCACCCATTACTTTGTCCTTTCTCTCCCCCTTCTCCAGCTTTCTTCTCTCCTCCCCCACCACAATCAGTGTGAAGAAGGGCCCTGACCCGAAACGTCACCTATCCACGTTCTCCACAGATGCTGCCTGACCCGCTGAGTTACTCCAGCACTCTGTGAAACGTCACCTATCCATGTTCTCCACAGATGCTGCCTGACCCGCTGAGTTACTCCAGCACTCTGTGAAACGTCACCTATCCATGTTCTCCACAGATGCTGCCTGACCCGCTGAGTTACTCCAGCACTCTGTGAAACGTCACCTATCCATGTTCTCCACAGATGCTGCCTGACCCGCTGAGTTACTCCAGCACTCTGTGAAACGTCACCTATCCATGTTCCCCACAGATGCTGCCTGACCCGCTGAGTTACTCCGGCACTCTGTGTCTATCTACTGGGGTGTCTGACGCTGACAGAAGCCGAACCACGAAGCAGATAGCTAGCGTACAACACAATCTCAGCTGCTGAATTGGTCTTCTTTGACCGTCAATGGAGAATTCTTACTTCTTGTGCCATTCGTAGATCTGGTGAATGTTTCCGAACACTATTTTGTCCTTTCCCTTCAAGTCTTCAGGCACCCCTTTCTCATTCATCGTTGCAATGTATCCCTAGAAAAGAAAAGACCATCCTTCAATCGAATGCAGTTTCCAAGAGAGAGTTAGATTTAGCTCCTCGGGCTAACGGAATCAAGGGATGTGGCGGGGAGAAGGCAGGAACGGGTTACTGATTGTGGATGATCAGCCACGATCATATGGAATGGCGGTGCGTACGGGCTCGAAGGGCCGAATGGCCTGCTCCTGCACCTATTGTCTATGTTTCTAGGGTTGGACCTGGGTGGGGAAAGGCCCAAAACATGGCGGGCACAAAGTGCTGGGGCAACTCAGCGGGTCAGGCAGCACAGACACAAAAAGCTGGAGTAACTCAGCGGGCCAGGCAGCATCTCTGGAGAGAAGGAATGGGTGACGTTTCGGGTCGAGACCCTTCTTCAGACTGAGAGTCAGGGGAAAGGGAAATGAGAGGGGTAGTCGGTGATGTGGAGAGATATAGGACAAATAAATGAAAGCTATGCAAAAGAATAACGGGTGAATTTTCCCCGGGTGCTCCGGTTTCCTCCCGAGACGTGCAGGTTTGTAGGTTAATCGGCTTTGGTATAAGTGTAAATTGTCCCCGGTGTGTGTAGGATAGTGTTAGTGTGCGGGGATCGCCGGTCGGCACGGACCCGGTGGGCCGAAGGGCCTGTTTCCGCGCTGCATCTCTAAAGTCCAAAGTAAAGTAAAACTCAGTGGGTCAGGCAGCAGCTGTGGGGGGGAAATGGACAGATGACGTTTGGGGTCGGGGCGTGAGAGGTAAATTCACCTCACGTGAAGAAGGGTCCAGACCCGAAGCGTTGCCGGTCAATGTACCGATTGAAAACGGATAGGGGTATTAATTTATTAATTAACAGGCTTGGAGGGATGTGGGCCAAATGCGCGCGGGCAGGTGGGACTAGTGTAGCTGGGACATGTTGGCCGGAGCGGGCAAGTTGGGCCGAAGGACCTGTTTCCACGCTGCGCCACTCTGTGAGTCTACGACTCTCGGGATACTAAAACTAAAAATTAAGCCACAGAAACCTCTCGATGAGAACGTGCTTCAAAACGTTCACGGGAACATGGACGTAGGGACCAGGGAAGATAGCGACAGTTTTGCCAGCCGTCTGAAACGCTCCATAAACGGATAATGCTCTACTTCGAGAGGTTAATCCATGCACTGGGAACAGTACCTCCACTATGAAACCCAGGTCGTCCACGTATAGTTTCTCCGTTTCGACCAATTCTCGGAGGACGTACCTGTGTGGGAAGAACAGAGTTATCAGTAACACGAGGCTTTAAAGGTGCAAGCAAGTCCACTCCACAGGTGGAGAGAGGAGATGTTTCAATATTACTGTCGCCAACCCTTGTCATGTTTGTTTGTGCGTATTTATGTCTGCGGGTTCAGTTTAGTTTAGTTCAGAGGTACAGCGCGGAAACAGGCCCTTCGGCCCACCGGGTCCGCGCCGACCAGCGATCCCCGCACTCTAACACGATCCTACACACACACACACTGGGGACAATTTACATTTACACCGAGCCAATTTACCTACATACCTGCACGTCTTTGGAGTGTGGGAGGAAACCGGAGATCTCGGAGAAAACCCGTGCAGGTCACGGGGGGAGCGTGCAAACTCCGCACTGACAGCGCCCGTGGTCGGGATTGAACCCGGGGTCTCCGGTGCTGCAAGCGCTGTAAGGCGGCAACTCTACCGCTGCGCCACCGTGACCGCCCCACTATTCTATATCAACAATACGACAAGGGCGGCACGGTGGCGCAGCGGGTAGAGCCGCTGCCTCACAGCGCCAGAGACCCGGGTTCCATCCCCACCTCGGGTGCTGTGTGTGTGTGTGTGTGTGTGTGTGTGTGTGTGTGCGTCTGTGTGGAGTTTGAACGTTCTCCCCGTGACCGCGTGGGTTTCCTCCGGGCGCTCCGGTTTCCTCCCACATCCCAAAGACGTGCGGGTTTGTCGGTTAACTTGCCCATCCCTGGTGTGTAAGGAGTGGATGGGAAAGTGGGATAACAGAACTAGTGTGAATGATGGGGTGGCACGGTGGCGCAGCGGTAGAGTTGCTGCCTCACAGCGCCAGGGACCCGGGTTGGATCCTAACCACGGGTGCTGTCTGTACGGAGTTTGCACGTTCTCCCCGTGACCTGCGTGGGCTTTCTCCGGGCGCTCCGGTTTCCTCCCACACTCCAAAGACGCGCAGGTTTGTAGGTTAATTAGCTTTGGTAAAGATTGTAAATTGTCCCTAGCGTGTGTAGGATAGTGTTAGTGTGCGGGGATCATTGGTCGGTGCGGACTCGGTGGGCCGAAGGGCCTGTTTCCGCGCTGTATCTCCAAACTAAACTAAAATGGTCGGCGCGGACTCGGTGGGCCGAAGGGCCTGCTTCCCTGCAAAAACTAAAACAACAGCCTTCCAAGTGGATGTGGAAACTTGTCCACCGGGCTATCGGGAGGCAGAGGACCAGGGGGATGGACATGCTGGGAAGCCAGGCTGCGGAGGTCCTGTAGTGGAAGGGATCCAGCAGCCAAGGCTTTGGAGCACATGGTGTCCCTCCCTGCGAGATGGGAGACTCAATGAATGAACAAAGGACGTGTTGGCCTGAAGTTGGGCGAAGTGATTGTGTTGCTTTAGTGAAGCAGACGCACGAGGAAGGTGCCAAGTACGATCCCAGCAGGGAGGGGGATGGGGGAACCTTGGCCGGTGGCCCGGATGAGGTACTGCAGCCCAGATCACAGGTTTGGGAACGGCTCCATCCAAGACCACGAGAAATCGCAGCAAATTCCGTTCAGAGATACAGCGGGGAGACAGGGCCTTTCGGTCCACCGGGTCCGCGCCGCCCAGCGATCCCCGCGCACTAACACTATCCTACACCCACCAGGGACAATTTTTACATTTACCGAGCCAATTAACCTACAAACCCGCACGTCTTTGGAGTGTGGGAGGAAACCGAAGATCTCGGAGAAAACCCACGCAGGTCACGGGCAGAACGTACAAACTCCGTACAGACGGCACCCATAGTCGGGATCGAACCCGGGTCTCCGGCGCTGCATTCGCTGTAAGGCAGCAACTCTACCGCTGCACCGCCGTGACTGCCCATATTATGGAATTGTGGGTACAGCCCAGACCATCACGCAAACCCTTGAGTAGGAAGGAACTGCAAGTGCCGGTTTAAACCGAAGATGGACACAAAAAGCTGGAGTCACTCAGCGGGACAGGCAGCATCTCTGTCTGAAGAAGAGTCTCGACCCGAAACGTCACCCATTCCTTCTCTCCAGAGATGCTGCCTGACCCGCTGAGTTACTCCAGCATTTTGTGTCCATCTCCCTTCCATTGACTCCATCCACACCTCACGCTGCCTCGGCAAGGCCAGCAGCCCAGACCATCACACAAACCAACCTCCCGTCCACTGACTCCATCTACACCTCACGCTGCCTCGGCTAAGGCCAGCAGCCCAGACCATCACACAAACCAGCCTCCCTTCCACCGACTCCATCTACACCTCATGCTGCCTCGGCAAGGCCAGCAGCATAATCAAGGACCAGTCTCACCCCGGCTACTCCCCCTTCTCCCCTCTCCCATCAGAGTGTGTGTGTGTGTGTGTGTGTGTGCGTGTGTGTGTGTGTGTGTGTGTGTGTAGGGTAGTGTTAGTGTGTGGGGTGATCGCTGGTCTCATTTGGTTTTTGGTTTTAGAGAGACACAGGCCCTTCGGCCCGCTGAGTCCGGCTGTCCCTCTAAAACCAAAAACGAAATGAGATGAATGAAAGCACTTATTCACAAAATGCTGGAGTAACTCAGCAGGTCAGGCAGCATCTCAGGAGAGAAGGAATGGGCGACGTTTCGGGTGGGACCCTTCTTCAGACTGATGTCAGGGGGGGGCGGGATAAAGGAAGGATATAGGTGGAGACAGGAAGATAGAGGGAGATCTGGGAAGGGGGAGGGGAAGAGAGGGACAGAGGAACTATTTAAAGTTGGGGAAGTCAATGTTCATACCGCTGGGCTGCAAGCTGCCCAGGCGAAATATGAGGTGCTGTTCCTCCAATTTGCGGTGGGCCTCACTATGGCACTGGAGGAGGCCCATGACAGAAAGGGCAGACTGGGAGTGGGAGGGGGAGTTGAAGTGCTCAGCCACCGGGAGATCAGGTTGGTTAACGCGGACCGAGCGCAGGTGTTGAGCGAAGCTTCAGTCACTTACATACTCTTCTCCAAGGCATTCCTCTTTTCTTCCTCAGTGTCGACTGGGCTGTCTGGGTGGCGGGGGAGTCCGTTGGCAGGCTGGGCCGTCGCCTCGTCCAGATAGGCCGGGTGTGAGACGGGATCCTGCACCTGGGAGACACAAGGCCATGAAAGGGTTACTCACGGTCCCGCCATTCCCTCGGCGAGCAGGAGACCGTGTCCCACTCGTACTGACAGCGTGAGAGGTTGCAGCCCCTGTTCGACTATCTGAAGGGGCTGCTCCTCAAGTTTTGGCTCCATTTTAAGTCAAGTCAATTTTAATTGTATAGCACATTTAAAAACAACCCACGTTGACCAAAGTGCTGTACATCAGTTCAGGTACTAAGAAACGAACATACAATGGCACACAAACATAACAGCACATACATAAACAGTTTAGCCCCACGCTCCTGATATTTGGGCACCCGTTACAGAGGGGGGAGGGTCGGGAGGGAAGAGGGGGTCTCCCTGTCGGTCTGCTCCTGGGCCTGGCCAAGATGGCCGCTCGCGGCTCCAGGCAGCGGGTAGTCGACGGCCACACAGGGGTCGGCTGCCCGCCCCTCTTCCGGGGTTGCGTCCGTGCCCGCGTGTCCCTTCCACTGACTCCATCCACACCTCACGCTGCCTCGGCAAGGCCAGCAGCCCAGACCATCACACAAACCCACCTCCCTCCCACTGACTCCATCCACACCTCACGCTGCCTCGGCAAGGCCAGCAGCCCAGACCATCACACAAACCAACCTCCCTTCCACCGACTCCATCTACACCTCACGCTGCCTCGGCAAGGCCAGCAGCCCAGACCGTCACACAAACCAACCTCCCTTCCACCGACTCCATCTACACCTCACGCTGCCTCGGCAAGGCCAGCAGCCCAGACCGTCACACAAACCAACCTCCCTTCCACCGACTCCATCTACACCTCACGCTGCCTCGGCAAGGTCAGCAGCATAAACAAGGACCAGTCTCACCCCGGCCACTCCCTCTTCTCCCCTCTCCCATCGGGCAAGAGGTACAGAAGTGTGAAAACGCACAGCTCCAGATTCAGGGACAGTTTCTTCCCGGCTGTTATCAGGCAACTGAACCATCCCACCACAACCAGAGAGCAGTGCTGGACTACTATCTACCTCATTGGTGACCCTCGGACTATCCTTGATCGGACTTTGCTGGCTTTACCTTGCACTAAACGTTATTCCCTTTATCCTGCATCTGTACACTGTGGACGGCTCGATTGTAATCATGCATTGTCTTTCCGCTGGCTGGTTAGCATGCAACAGAAGCTTTTCACTGTACCTCGGTACACGTGACAATAAACAGATCTGAACTGGACTGAATTAGTGAGGACAGGCAGGCGAGGCTTTGAGTGATAAGGGCCCTGTTACCCTACTCGTTGCCAGTAACCTAACATCGTTCCCAGTTGGGGTGCCACACAGTGGCGCAGAGGGTAGAGCTACCACCTTACAGCCAGTGATGGAAATGATGGGGGGGAGGGGGGGATTCGCAGGGGGGTGGCGTTACCCTAGTTTTCAATTTCCAGCTCGGGTTTAATGAGTACTGCAGAAAGACTCGAGTCGTTTATCACCTTATTCAACTCACACGAAAACGATTTGTTAACTGCCACTGTTAGCACTTGTTAACAGCCAGTAGTTAACAGGTAGTAGTCATACAATGTGTCATCAATACATCGATCCACATTCCTCAGTAAACGTAATTGTGTTTTTTGGGGGTTTTTTTAGAGATACAGCGCGGAAACAGGCCCTTCGGCCCACCGGGTCCGCGCCGACCAGCGATCCCCGCACACTAACACTATCCTACACACACTAGGGACAATTTTTACATTTACCCAGTCAATTAACCTACAAACCTGCACGTCTTTGGAGTGCGGGAGGAAACCGAAGATCTCGGAGAAAACCCACGCAGGTCACGGGGAGAACGTACAAACTCCGTACAGACGGCGCCCGTAGTCAGGATCGAACCTGAGTCTCCGGCGCTGCATTCGCTGTAAGGCAGCAACTCTACCGCTGCGCCACCGTGCCGCCCATGTGTTAATTAATTTGACCATGTAGTAATGACACCGCGTTCCTTTGAATAACATTCAAGGGAGAATTTCTTAAACTGACTGTCAGGGCGACCGGACCGCGAGCACGGGCTCAGGTAAAGTCACGTTATTTTATTATCCCTCGTTATTTTATTTGCCCCTCTGCCGCTGTGGCTCAGTTGTCTCAGTTAAATTAGAATGGATGGGGAGAAAATTAAATAAGTAGTACCAATAGTTTTTTCCAGCCTAAATCGTGAGTGGTGAATATTTAATTGTGTGTGGTTTTATAGTGCAAGCGGAAATATTCTATTATATATCGCTGTCAAATTTTATTATATATCACTATCAAATCACTATCAAATATCTATAAATTTCAGATTTGTGTACCCCTGTGAAAATGAGCATACTGAGATACTTTGAGACACAGCGTTTTCAGGTCGGTGAAGAAATAAATGATAATGAAAACACTCAGCCAGAAAAGAAGGCAAAATTACTTGAAAATGACGTACAACGAGATCTGGGTGTCCTAGTGCATCAGTCACTGAAAGGAAGCATGCAGGTACAGCAGGCAGTGAAGAAAGCCAATGGAATGTTGGCCTTCATAACAAGAGGAGTTGAGTATAGGAGCAAAGAGGTCCTTCTGCAGTTGTACAGGGCCCTAGTGAGACCGCACCTGGAGTACTGTGTGCAGTTTTGGTCTCCAAATCTGAGGAAGGATATTCTTGCTATTGAGGGCGTGCAGCGTAGGTTTACTAGGTTAATTCCCGGAATGGCGGGACTGTCGTATGTTGAAAGACTGGAGCGACTGGGCTTGTATACACTGGAATTTAGAAGGATGAGAGGGGATCTTATCGAAACGTATAAGATTATTAAGGGGTTGGACATGTTAGAGGCAGGAAACACGTTCCCAATGTTGGAGGAGTCCAGAACAAGGGGCCACAGTTTAAGAATAAGGGGTAGGCCATTTAGAACGGAGATGAGGAAACACTTTTTCAGTCAGAGAGTTGTGAATCTGTGGAATTCTCTGCCTCAGAAGGCAGAGGAGGCCAATTCTCTGAATGCATTCAAGAGAGAGCTAGATAGAGTTCTTAAGGATAGCGGAGTCAGGGGGTATGGGGAGAAGGCAGGAACGGGGTACTGATTGAGAATGATCAGCCATGATCACATTGAATGGCGGTGCTGGCTCGAAGGGCCGAATGGCCGCCTCCTGCACCTATTGTCTATTGTCTAAAATGATAATGTAGCTGATGCAGCTGTTTCGCCTGATGCTGCATGTGAAGACATTTCAAAAGATATTGACAAATGTGATCTTCCAGGCTGTCGGACACAAGAAATGTACTTAAACAAAACGAAAGAATATCCCTGGCCAATTGTTAAAAACAGAAAACTAGGATGTCGTGTGTGCAGCAAGTGTCATCTTCGACTTGAACGAACACAAGGAATTCGTTTGTCTCGTGAGCGGTGCAGTGTTAATGTGGTAGGAGTGAGCGATGAGAAAGAAAAACAGTTAATGAGTTTAAGAACAAAGATTTTTAAGCACAAAAATAGTGAAGCTCGTGTCAGATGCCAAAAAAATCAATGAAACATCTGGAAAAAAAAGCAATCGAAAATGTAGTGTATAAAAGGACGAAGCAAAAACAGGTCGAGTTTTTAGAACTGTATATAATATTGTACTCAAAGGTAGGCCCTACACAGATATGTTTTCTGATATTGAATTGCAAGAAAGAAACGGTATCGACTTAGGGTACGTTCTACACTCTCGTAAGTCATGTGCAGATGTTTCTCACAACATAGGGAACCAGATGTGAAAGACAATAGTCAATAGGTGCAGGAGTAGGCCATTCAGCCCTTCGAGCCAGCACCGCCATTCAATGCGATCTTGGCTGATCACCCTCAATCAGTACCCCGTTCCTGCCTTCTCCCCATACCCCCTCACTCCGCTATCCTTAAGAGCTCTATCCAGCTCTCTCTTGAAAGCATCCAACGAACTGGCCTCCACTGCCTTCTGAGGCAGAGAATTCCACACCTTCACCACTCTCTGACTGAAAAATATAATTTGGTGGTGGAAAATATAATTTCAAATGTCTATTATGATTGATGAATCGACTACTATTAATGGGAACACTGTTCTAGTAGTCTGCTTGCGAGCAGCAGTTGGTGAATCTTCCCAACCTACATCATTCTATTTTGACTTAGAACATATGAAACTTGGTGCAAATGCAAAATCTATGTATGATGGGCTTCTAAGTTGCTGACAAAGAGGTGGTTTTTCAATACAGTACCTAAAAGAAAATGGGATATCACTTGTAACTGATGGTGCATCAGTAATGTTAGGATGAAATGCAGGGGTTGCAAAACTATTTCTTGATGATTTCCCCAATGCAACTGTTTGGCACTGTGCCAGTCACAGGCTTGAACTCGGTGTAGGTGATGGTATAAATGAAGTTGCAGGTTTGAATCATTTTCAGATAATAGACAATAGACAATAGGTGCAGGAGGAGGCCATTTGGCCCTTCGAGCCAGCACCACCATTCAATGTGATCAAGGCTGATCATTCTCAATCAGTACCCCGTTCCTGCCTTCTCCCCATACCCCCTGACTCCGCTATCCTTAAGAGCTCTATCTAGCTCTCTCTTGAATGCATTCAGAGAATTGGCCTCCACTGCCTTCTGAGGCAGAGAATTCCACAGATTCACAACTCTCTGACTGAAAAAGTTTTTCCTCATCTCCGTTCTAAATGGCCTACCCCTTATTCTTAAACTGTGGCCCCTTGTTCTGGACTCCCCCAACATTGGGAACATGTTTCCTGCCTCTAACGTGTCCAACCCCTTAATAATCTTATATGTTTCGATAAAATCTCCTCTCATCCTTCTAAATTCCAGTCTCGCCATTCCGGTAATTAACCTAGTAAACCTACGCTGCACCCCCTCAATAGCAAGAATATCCTCCCTCAAATTTGGAGACCAAAACTGCACAAATTTGGAGACCAAAAATCCATCCAGTGAATTGGCCTCCACTGCCCTCTGTGGCAGAGAATTCCGCAAATTCACAACTCTCTGGGTGAAAAAGTTTCTTCTCACCTCTGTTTTAATCAACCTCCCCTTTGTTCTTAGACTGTGTGGCCCCTGGTTCTGGACTCCCCCAACATTGGGAACATTTTTCCTGCATCTAGTTTGTCCAGTCCTTTTATAATTTTATACGTCTCTATAAGACCGCCTCTCATTCTTCTAAACTCCAGTGAATAAAAGCCCAGTCGACCCGATCTTTCCTCGTATGACAGTCCCGCCATCCCGGGGATTAACCTGGTGAACCTACTCTGCACTGCCTTAATAGCAAGGACGTCCTTCCTCAAATTAGGAGACCAAAACTGCACACAATACTCCAGATGTGGTCTCACCAGGGCCCTGTACAACTGCAGAAGGACCTCTTTGCTCCTATACTCAACTCCTCTTGTTATGAAGGCCAACATTCCATTGGCTTTCTTCACTGCCTGCTGTACCTGCATGCTTCCTTTCAGTGACTGATGCACTAGGACACCCAGATCTCGTTGTACGTCCCCTGTTCCTAACTTGACACCATTCAGATAACACTCTGCCTTCCTATTCTTACCGCCAAAGATATTTTGTGATAAATTGTATTCCTTATATCATAGGTCTCCTGAGAATCAGGATGAGTTAACTGCATGTGCTGAGGCTCTTCACTGTCAACTGTTGAAGACTGGTCGTGTTTTCAGTGTCAGATGGGTTGCTTCGTCTTACCGAACTGTAAAGGCAATGTGGCAGTCTTATAAAGCTATTTGGGGAAAGCACGCTGTGATGCTTCAAGATCTAGTGCAGAGAGAGTAAAGTACGATGGGCTGAAAAAAGTATTAGAGTCATCAGCTTCCGTAAACAATTTGGGCTTGTTGATGGACAGTTTGCTAGAGTGTCTGAACTGTCACTTGAACTGCAGAACCGAAATTGTGCACTTAGTAAAGCACATGAGGAAATTAAACGAACTATCAAGGTTCTTGAATGTCAAATATCATCATATCATATCATATATATACAGCGCGGAAACAGGCCTTTTCGGCCCACCAAGTCCGCGCCGCCCAGCGATCCCCGTACATTAACACTATCCCCACTAGGGACAATTTTTACATTTACCCAGCCAATTAACCTACATACCTGCACGTCTTTGGAGTGTGGGAGGAAACCGAAGATCTCGGAGAAAACCCACGCAGGTCACGGGGAGAACGTACAAACTCCTTACAGTGCAGCACCCGTAGTCAGGATCGAACCTGAGTCTCCGGCGAATAGAGAAGCCAGGAAAATTTTATACTCAAGAGGAGAAAGCAACAAGCCAGATGATATTTAATGGAATAAATTTGAGAGTTGGTAAAGTACCTACTATACATAGACAACAGTTTTTGAGGAGTTTGGTCAATAATATGAAACCCAGGCTGCTTGAATCTACAACCGCTTCCAATGATAAATGTAAAAAGTTAATGAACAAGTCGAAATATTTAGATATTAACAATATTCCAGAAAATTCACTTTTTAACTTTGGGGAAAATGATGTAGAAGAAATGGCAGAACAATTTGGCTTAAATGGTCGGCTTTGTGTCAGAGAATTCAAGGAATCTAAAGGGAAGATAGTTTCTGCAGATTTTCAGCAGCTGGTAACGGCTGTAAATACAATTCCGGTATCAACAGCAGAATGTGAAAGGAAGCTTCAATGGCATGAATTTCTGCATGTCACCACAACGTGCAAGACTTCAAACTGATCATCTCTCAACTTAATCTCTCTATTTATTAAGCTGGTGGTACCTCCTCTGTCAAAATTCAACCCCGAAGAATATGTGAGGACATGGCTTCTTAGTGGCAGAAGGGGTGCATGCAGAAAGAAAGAGGAGGTGACAGAAAAAAATGGAGATTATATACCATTATGGAACATTTTGTAATGTAAACGGAGAGAGAGAGAGAGAGAGAGAGAGAGAGAGAGAGAGAGAGAGAGAGAGAGAGAGAGAGAGAGAGAGAGAGAGAGAGAGAGAGAGAGAGAGAGAGAGAGAGAGAGAGAGAGAGAGAGAGAGAGAGAGAGATGCCAGAAAGCAGCTGTGACACATAATACACAATAAACTATATTATAAATACACAATAAACAAGTTATGCATTCTTGTTCTCTTACATGGGTATGACTGCACATTAAAAAATCCGCCCCCCCCCCGCCTTCCTTCCCAACCTCAGCCTCACGGACCTTAGAGTACCCCTGGTTCCTAAAACCCATTTCCATCACTGCTTACAGCGCTGGGCAACCAAATGGCAGTTGCGATTGGCTTCAAGGGGTCCTGTCACGAAACCATACCAGAAACAGCGACCCCAGCTGAGGCTGCAAAGCAGTGAGGACAACAGGCCCGTGAAAGTGGTTCAGATATGGTCAGAGCGCAACAGAGAGAGTTAGGGTGGCAGCGGTAGAGCTGCTGCCTCACAGCGCCAGACACCCGGGTTCCATCCCGACCACGGGCGCTGTCTGTGCGCGGAGATCGTACGTTCTCTCCCCGTGACCTGCGCGGGGTTTTCTCCGGGTGCTACCGGTTTCCTCCCGCACTCCAAAAGACGTGCAGGTGTGTAGGTTAGTTGGCTTGGCATAATTGTAAATTGTCCATCGTGCGCGTGGGATAGTGTTGGTGTGCGGGGATCACTGGTGGGCGCGGTCTCCGCGCTGCATTTCTAAACTAAACTAAACTAAACTAAACTAAACTAGGCCAGGGACCGGTCCTAGGAGGTGCATTGGAGTCTGCAGTCGGCAACATGCCAATGTGAATCAGAATGGGGATATTAAAGAGCATCGAAATGTCTTTTGCCTCTTTACTTTGGCAAAGGATCATGGTTTGCGTCGAAACTGCAAGCTAAGAGCCTGGGCTGGATTCAATTTGCTAATTGTCCTGCCAAGAAATGATCCTCTTTTAACTGGAGCCTGTGCTTGGCGCCGGCTTTATGGAGGCTGCAATTAAAATGGCTGATTTGCCAAAAGTGTTTTCCTCGTTGAATTATTCACCGGTCGGTCACTCACGCAGAGCGAAGCACTTTTCAATGAAAACCAGCTTGTCTTAAGTGCCGGAGATAGACACATAAAGCTGGAGTGACTCAGCTGGTCGGGCAGCAGCTCCGGAGAGAAGGAACGGGGGACGTTTTGGGTCGAGACCCTTCTGCAGACGGATGGGCCTCGACCCGAAACGCCACCCGTTCCTTCTCTCCAGAGATGCTGCCCGTCCCGCTGAGTTACTCCAGCACTTTGTGTCGACCTTCGATTTAAACCAGCATCTCCAGTTCATTCCTGCACAGAGCATGGGACAGTACAGGGCGGAAACAGGCCCTTCGGCCCACAATGCCTGTGCCGAACATGATGACAAGTTACACTGATCCTATCTGCCTGCATGCGATCCATAACCCTCCATTCCCTTGCAGATCACAGTGAGCTTGCTTCTGTACATTTCCCTACTGTGTACGATAGAACTAGCGTACTGGTGATCATTGGTTGGCGTGGACTTGATGGGTTGAAAGGCCTGTTTCCGTGCTGTGTCTCTCAGACTAGAGCACCATAGAAAGCATCTTACCGCGATGCATCACAGCCTGGTCTGGGAACAGCTCCACCCAAGACCGCAAGAAATTGCAGAGAGTTGTGGACGCAGCCCAGACCATCACACAAACCAACCTCCCTTCCACCGACTCCATCTACACCCCACGCTGCCTCGGCAAGGCCAGCAGCCCAGACCGTCACACAAACCCACCTCCCTTCCACCGACTCCATCTACACCTCACGCTGCCTCGGCAAGGCCAGCAGCCCAGACCATCACACAAACCAACCTCCCTTCCACCGACTCCATCCACACCTCACGCTGCCTCGGCAAGGCCAGCAGCCCAGACCGTCACACAAACCCACCTCCCTTCCACCGACTCCATCTACACCTCACGCTGCCTCGGCAAGGCCAGCAGCATAATCAAGGACCAGTCTCACCCCGGCCACTCCCTCTTCTCCCCTCTCCCATCGGGCAAGAGGTACAGAAGTGTGAAAACGCACACCTCCAGATTCAGGGACAGTTTCTTCCCGGCTGTTATCAGGCAACTGAACCGTCCTACCACAACCAGAGAGCAGTGCTGGACTACTATCTACCTCATTGGTGACCCTCGGACTATCCTTGATGGGACTTTGCTGGCTTTACCTCGCACTAAACGTTATTCCCTTATCATGTATCTGTACACTGTGGACGGCTCGATTGTAATCATGCGTTGTCTTTCCGCTGGCCGGTTAGCACGCAACAAAAGCTTTTCACTGTATCACAAAATGCTGGAGTAACTCAGCAGGTCAGGCAGCATCTAGGAGAGAGGGAATGGGTGACGTTTCGGGTCGAGACCCTTCTTCGTACCCCGGTACACGTGACAATAAACTGAACGCAAACTAAATCTAAGATTGGGCAGCTTTGTCCTGCTGAGCTCCCAAATTCTAGAAAATTCCTCCCACACTCCAAAGAAGTACAGGTTTGTACGTCAATTGGCTTCGGTGAAATTGTAAATTGTCCCGAGTGAGTGTGTGGGATCGTGAGAGTTTTACAGGGATCGCTGGTCGGCGCCGACTCGGTGGGCCTCTTTCCGCTAGGGGTGCCAACTATCTCACTCCAAATACGGGACAAGGTGACCTCACCCAGCCAGCGGCCACGTGCTCCCGCTCCAACAATGGTGGCCGCCCGGGCCGGGAGGCGGGTTGCTAAGCAACCTCCGTTGGGCGGTGCCCGGGCCTAAGGACCTACACTGTCCAGACCTACACTGTCCGCGCCTAGTGTCCGGGCCTACACTGTCCGCGCCTACAGTGTCCAGGCCTACAGTGTCCGGGCCTACAGTGTCCGGGCCTACAGCGTCCGGGCCTACAGTGTCCTGGCCTACAGCCTCCTGGCCTACAGCGTCCGGGCCTACAGTGTCCGGGCCAACAGCGTCCGGGCCTCCAGTGTCCGGGCCTACAACGCCCCCCGGGCCTACCGCATCGGGGCCTACAGTGTCCGGGCCTACAGCGCCCCCCAGGCCTTCTATGGGACAAGGGCGGTCCTGTACGGGACAAACCAATTTAGCCCAAAATACGGGATGTCCCGGCTAATACGGGACAGTTGGCAACCCTAGTTTCTGCGCTGTGTCTCTAAACGAAACTAAACTTAACTAAACGAAACGAAACCAAACCAAACGCTCCCCCTTTCACATCCAACATCAAGTTGCCTGACCCATGCTGCTCCTGCAGACACAAGACGGCTTTGATTTGGACTCTGAATGCAACATCTCATCAATCATTTAAGACTTAAAATGGACACATTTTGTTTCATTATTAAATTCGTTCATTATTAATGACTTCCTAATGAGGGAAGAGGCTGATGGGCCTTCGCCAGAGAACCACTTACTCCCCTCAAGCTTTCTTTCCCCTCAGCATTCTGTTGAGAAGTCACCCATTTTAAAGATCGTAACTTCATAAGTGATCGAGCCATTCGGCCCATCGAGCCCACTCCGCCATTCAATCGTGGCCGATCTATCTCTCCCTCCTAACCCCATTCTCCTGCCTTCTCCCCATAACCCCTGACACCCGTACCAATCAAGAATCTATCTACCTCTGCCTTAAAAATATCCACTGACTTGGCCTGACACCCGGACTAATCAAGAATTTAGCCATCTCTGCATTAGGGCCATTAGGGCTAACGCAATCAAGGGATATGAGGGAGAAAGCAGGAACGGGGGTACTGAATCTGGATGATCAGTCACGATCACATTGAATGGCGGTGCTGGCTCGAAGGGCCGAATAGCCTACTCCTGCACCTATTGTCTATGTTTCAATATATCCACTGACTTGGCCTCCACAGCCGTCTGTGGCAAAGAATTCCAGATTCACCACCCTCTGACTAAAGAAATTCCTCCTCATCTCCTTCCTAAAGGAACGTCCTTTAATTCTGAGGCTGTGGCGTCTGGTCCTAGACTCTCCCACTAGTGGAAACATCCTCTCCACATTGTAATGTTGGGCTGCCAACCTTATGCTGGAACCTGTACAGCACACACGAGAGATCCCTGGGATGGCAGGACTTTCATATGAAGAAAGACTGGATAGACTAGGCTTATACTCGTTGGAATTTAGAAGACTGAGGGGGGATCTAATAGAAACATATAAAATTCTTAAGGGATTGGAGAGGCTAGATGCGGGAAGATTGTTCCCGATGTTGGGGAAGTCCAGAACCAGGGATCGCAGCTTAAGGATAAGGGGTAAGTCTTTTAGGACCGAGATGAGAAAACATTTCTTCACACAGAGATTGGTGAGTCTGTGGAATTCTCTGCCACAGAAGGTAGTTGAGGCCAGTTCATTGGCTACATTTAAGAGGGAGTTAGATGTGGCCCTTGTGGCTAAAGGGATCAGGGGGTTTGGAGAGAAGGCAGGTACGGGATACTGAGTTGGATGATCAGCCATGATCATATTGAATGGCGGTGCGTACAGGCTCGAAGGGCCGAATGGCCTACTCCTGCACCTATTAAAAAATCAAAATAAATAAATAAATAAAATGCCAATATCCCTCTACTCTAGGCAATAATAACGTTTTTTGCAGCAGTTGGCGGCGTTTAGCTGTGAGCCCTGGTTCACTGAATGAGCCTTTTGCAACTTTGGAGACTTGCCGCTTTTAGAGGGCGTTTCACGGTGGCGCGGCGGTAGAGCTGCTGCCTCACAGCGCCAGAGCACCCGGAGAAAGCTCACGCAGGTCACGGGGAGAACCGACAAACTCCTGTACGAAGGAACTGCAGACGCTGGTTTAAACCGAAGATTTACGAGGATGTTGCCGGGACCAGAGGGTGTGAGCTACAGGGAGAGGTTGAGCAGGCTGGGACTCTATTCCTTGGAGCGCAGGAGGATGAGGGGCGATCTTATAGAGGTGTGCAGAATCATGAGAGGAGTAGATCGGGTAGACGCACAGAGTCTCTTGCCCAGAGTAGGGGAATCGAGGACCAGAGGACATAGGTTCAAGGTGAAGGGGAAAAGAGCTAAAAGGAATCCGAGGGGTAACTTTTTCACACAGAGGGTGGCGGGTGTATGGAACAAGCTGCCAGAAGAGGTAGTTGAGGCTGGGACTATCCCATCGTTTAAGAAACAGTTAGACAGGCACATGGATAGGAAAGGTTTGGAGGGATATGGGCCAAACTTGCTATTGAGCGCGTGCAGCGTAGGTTTACTAGGTTAATTCCTGGAATGGTGGGACTATCATATGTTGAAAGACTGGAGCGACTAGGCTTGTATACACTGGAATTTAGAAGGATGAGAGGAGATGAGAGGAGATTATTAAGGGGTTGGACACGTTAGAGGCAGGAAACATGTTCCCAATGTTGGGGGAGTCCAGAACAAGGGGCCACAGTTTAAGAATAAGGGGTAGGCCATTTAGAACTGAGATGAGGAAAAACCTTTTCAGTCAGAGAGTTGTGAATCTGTGGAATTCTCTGCCTCAGAAGGCAGTGGAGGCCAATTCTCTGAATGCATTCAAGAGAGAGCTGGATAGAGCTCTTAAGGATAGCGGAGTCAGGGGGTATGGGGAGAAGGCAGGAACGGGGTACTGATTGAGAACGATCAGCCATGATCACATTGAATGGCGGTGCTGGCTCGAAGGGCCGAATGGCCTCCTCCTGCACCTATTGTCTATTGTCTAAACGCAGGCAAATGGGACGAGTGTAGATGGGGCATTGTTGGGCGAGTTGGGCCGAAGGGCCTGTTTCCACGCTGTATCACTCTATGACTCAATAGACACAAAACGCTGGAGTAACTCAGCGGGGACAGGCAGCATCTGTGGAGAGAAGGACTGGGTGACGTTTCGGGTCGAGACCCTTCTTCAGACCTACAAACTCGGCGCTGACAAGCAGCCCGTAGTCGGGATGGAACCCGGGCCTCTGGCGCTGCAAGTGCTGAGAGGCAGCAACTCTACCGCTGCGCCACTGTCTCGCCCAGCAGATTGGTCAACACACTGGTAATTCCACTGCAATGCGGGCAAGGGCTCCAATCCATCACGAGCATTAGGCAGGAATCGATAATCTATCCATTAACGTCCTTTTGAGAGAGAGAGGGGGAGAGAGAGAGGGGGGGGAGGGAGAGGGGGGGAGAGGGAGAGAGGGGGAGAGGGAGAGAGGGGGAGAGGGAGAGAGGGGGAGAGGGAGAGAGGGGGAGAGGGAGAGAGGGGGAGAGGGAGAGAGGGGGAGAGGGAGAGAGGGGGAGAGGGGGAGAGGGGGAGAGGGAGAGAGGGGGAGGGGGAGAGGGAGAGAGGGGGAGAGGGAGAGAGGGGGAGAGGGAGAGAGGGGGAGGGGGAGAGGGAGAGAGAGAGAGAGAGAGAGAGAGAGAGAGAGAGAGAGAGAGAGAGAGAGAGAGAGAGAGAGAGAGAGAGAGAGAGAGAGAGAAAAATACTTGCATTCCAGGGGGCAGTGGGGGAAAAAATCGCAAATGACTGTCGATGGCAAAAGTGGAAAAAGTGGAAAAATATCGCAGCAAAATATGGTTATTAATTCCCTGTACTAAGTAATAATCTTGACAGAATCTTTGTTATTCTTTCTTCTTGGAAAACGATATTGAGATTGCAATGAAGCAGAGTTGAGTTAAGAACCACTCTAATCACTAATTTAGCTCTCTCCGGAATTAAAGGGCAAGGTCTCAATTTAACCAACCCACTTCGGGGAAATGAGTCTTCTCCTGGCACACAGCGGATGTGCCTGACAGCAGATTACTTTCTGTGCAGTCAGGCACAAGAAGCCTCTGCGACCGTCGGCTTTGGAAGCGCACTGCCTCTCGCATGCGCACCAGGGCGATGGGGACTCGGACGTGCCACGTGGGCACTGCCAGTCTCTGCCCACAGCTTGGGCGAGCTGCCAACGCTGTGCATCCTCACCCTGCCACTGCCCTGCCCAGAACTCGCACGGGGCAAGATCACCTCTGACCCCTCTCGCCCTGGCCACAAACTCTTTGAAGCACTTCCCTCTGGAAGGCGACTCCGGACTGTCGAAGCAGCCACAGCCGGACATAAAAACAGATTTTTCCCCCCACGAGCAGCAGCTCTACTCAACAGCCAAAAGTCTGTAGCCTCCTTTCGCTCTGGTATTTTATTTCATTCTTCACATGTGTAAATTATAATGTTTTATAATTTCTGGGGAAGTCCAGAGCAAGGGGTCACACAGTTTAAGGATAAGGGGGAAGTCTTTTAGGACCGAGATGAGAAAGTTTCATTTCACACAGAGAGTGGTGAATCTGTGGAATTCTCTGCCACAGAAGGTAGTTGAGGCCAGTTCATTGGCTATATTTTTTTTTTTTCCCAGGGTGGAAAGGTCAAACACTAGAATTTAGAAGATTGAGGGGGGATCTTATAGAAACTTAAGGGGTTGGACAGGCTGGATGCGGGAAGATTGTTCCCGATGTTGGGGAAGTCCAGAACAAGGGGTCACAGTTTAAGGACAAGGGGGAAGTCTTTTAGGACCGAGATGAGAACGTTTTTTTTCACACAGAGAGTGGTGAATCTGTGGAATTCTCTGCCGCAGAAGGTAGTTGAGACCAGTTCATTGGCTATATTTAAGAGGGAGTTAGATGTGGCCCTTGTGGCTAAAGGGATCAGGGGGTATGGAGAGAAGGCAGGTACGGGATACTGAGTTGGATGATCAGCCATGATCATATTGAATGGCGGTGCGTACAGGCTCGAAGGGCCGAATGGCCTCCTCCTGCACCTATTGTCTATTGTCTATTGTCAATTTTACATTTTTACCGAGCCAATTAACCTACAAATTTGTACGTCTTTGGAAGATCTCGGAGAAAACCCCACACGGGTCACGGGGAGAACGTACGAACTCTGTGCACACAACACCCGTAGTCGGGGTGGAACCCGGGTCTCCGGCGCTGTGAGGCAGCGACTCTACCCGTTGCGCCGCCGTGCCGCCCTGGAATGCCGTGGAATATTCCACCCGTGGAACAGCCATTCGGTCAGCAACGCCGGCAAACAGTGTCACACTGGCAGCACGGGGACTCATGGCCGGAGCTGGGAGCACATCGGCCACTGGCGCACAGCTCAGACCAGGATCGCCAGCGACAGTCAGCAAGGCCAGAAATGGCCGCCATTCCGTTATACGGTTGCCAACTGTCCCCTATTAGCCGGGACATCCCGTATTTTGGGCGAAATTAGTTTGTCCCGTACGGGACCGCACTTGTCCCGTAATAGGCCCGGGTGGCACTGTAGGCCTGGACAGCGCTGTAGGCCCGGAAACTGTAGGCCCGGACACTGTAGGCCCGGACAGTGTAGGCCCGGACAGTGTAGGCCCGGACAGTGTAGGCCCGGACACTGTAGGCCCGGACAGTGTTGGCCCGGACAGTGTGGGCCCGGACACTGTAGGCCCGGACACTGTAGGCCCGGGGGCCGCTGTAGGCCCGGACGCCGCTGTAGGCCCGGACAGTGTAGGCTAACGGAGTGTGTTCGGGGAGCGGGGCCGGCTGTGCTCGCCTAGCAGAGGTTGCTAGGCAACCCGCCTCCCGGCCCGGGCGGCCGCCATTGGTGGAGCGGGAGCACGTGGCCGCTGGCTGGGTGAGGTCACGTGGGGCGCGGGGCAGTGACGTCACCCTTTGTCCCTTATTTGGGAGTGAGGGAGTTGGCAACCCCTGATTCCATATCACCGTGCAAAAATGTCACTTCCCACCATCACACAGCTCAGACATAAACAATGTAACGCAATTACATTTGCAGGGGCAAGCTTCTCTGGATGAAATCCTTTCATCCATCCCATCACCTTTTAATCTTCTAATCTGAGGCATGTGCAAAACAAGCTGGGCGCTTAACTCAGTCCCCTCATCCCCCACCTACTGCAGGACTGCCAGCAACAGGGGTTTACAGGTGACCCTTCACTGACACACACACTCACACACACACACACTCACTCACACACACACACTCACTCACACACACACACTCACACACACACACACACACTCACACACACTCACACACACTCACACACACACACTCACACACACACACACTCACACACACACACTCACACACACTCACACACACACACTCACACACACACACTCACTCACACACACACTCACACACACACATACACAAACTAACACACACTCACACACTCACTCACTCACTCTCACACACTCACTCACACTCGCTCACACTCTCACACACATACACAAACTCACACACACACTCACACACACTCACTCACTCACACACACTCACGCACACACACTCACACACAAACTCACACACACTCACACGTTCACTCACACTCACTCACTCACACACACTCACTCACACACACACACTCACACACACACACACACTCACACACACACACTCACACACACACATACACAAACTAACACACACTCACTCACACACTCACTCACTCACTCTCACACACTCACTCACTCACACTCACACTCGCTCACACTCTCACACACATACACAAACACACACACACACTCACACACTCACACACTCACCCACACACTCACGCACACACTCACACACAAACTCACACACACTCACACGTTCACTCACACACAAACTCACAAACACACTCACTCACATATTCACTCTCACTCACTCCCACGTACGCTCACCGCACACTCACACACACACTCACTCACACACACACACACACACACTTACGCACACTCACTCACACTCACACTCACTCACTCACACACATACACACACACTTATGTACACGTTCACTCACACACACTCACTCACTCCCACATGCACACACTCACACACACTTAGATAGACACTCGCTCACCCACACACACTCACATGCACACATACACACATACACACACTCTCACACACCCAGACACACGCACTCACTCACACATTCACTCCGATGCACACTCACTGCTCACTCACACACATACTCACACACTCATTCACATGCACACACTCACCCACACACTCATACACTCACTTCAGCCTCCAATGTTGCAACGAAAACAATCCAAGTCAGTCCAGCCTCTCCTGACAACTAATCCCCTCTGATCCAGGCCGCGTGCCGGTAAACCTCCTCTGCATCCTAATGCCTGTAATGGGGGCGACCAGAACTGCACGCAACACTCCGAATGCATCCTGACCAAAGTCCTACAGAGCTGCATCGTGACTTCATGCCTCTTGTACTCAATGCCCCTCGCAATGAAGGCCAGCAAACCTGGGGGCGCCAACTATCTCACTCCCAAATACAGGACAAAGGGTGACGTCACCGCCCCGCACCCCATGTGACCTCACCCAACCAGCGGCCACGTGCTCCCGCTCCACCAATGGCGGCCGCCTGGGCCGGGAGGCGGGTTGCTAGGCAACTTCCGCTAGGCAAACTCACTGTCCTGGCCGACAGCGGCCCGCGGGCCTAATACGGGACAAGGGCAGTCCCGTACGGGACAAACCAATTTAGCCCAAAATACGGGATTACCCGGCTAATACGGGTCAGTTGGCAACCCCAAGCATACCGCATGCCTTCTTTACCAACCTATCTACTTGCAAGGCTCGGTGCTGGGACCGCAGATATTTACAATATACATTAATGACGGATGAAGGGATTAAAAGAAGCATTAGCAAATTTGCAAACGACACAAAGCTGGGCGGCAGTGTGAACTGTGAGGAGGATGCTATGAGGATGCAGGGTGACTTGGACAGGTTGTGTGACTGGGCGGATGCATGGCAGATGCAGTTTAATGTGGATAAATGTGAGGTTATCCACTTTGGTGGTCAGAACAGGAAGGCAAAGGCAGATTATTATCTGAACGGTGTCAAGTTAGGAAATGGGGAAGTACAAAGAGATCTGGGTGTCCTTGTTCATCAGTCACTTAAAGTAAGCATGCAGGTACAGCAGGCAGTGAAGAAAGCCAATGGCATGTTGGCCTTTGTGACAAGAGGACTTGAGTATAGGAGTACAGAGGTCCTTCTGAGGTTGTACAGGGCCCTAGTGAGACCGCACCTGGAGTACTGTGTGCAGTTTTGGTCTCCCAATTTGAGGAAGGACATTCTTGCTATTGAGGGCGTGCAGCGTAGGTTTACTAGGTTAATTCCTGGAATGGCGGGACTGTCATATGTTGAAAGACTGGAGCGACTAGGCTTGTATACACTGGAATTTAGAAGGATGAGAGGGTCTCTTATTGAAACATATAAGATTAGTAAGGGATTGGACACACTAGAGGCAGGAAACGTGTTCCCAATGTTGGGGGAGTCCAGAACCAGGGCACACGGTTTAAGAATAAGGGGTAGGCCATTTGGAACGGAGATGAGGAAAAACAGTTGTGAATCTGTGGAATTCTCTGCCTCAGAAGGCAGTGGAGGCCAATTCTCTGAATGCATTCAAGAGAGAGCTAGATAGAGCTCTTAATGATAGCGGAGTCAGGGGATATGGGGAGAAGGCAGGAACGGGGTACTGATTGAGAATGATCAGCCATGATCACATTGAATGGCGGTGCTGGCTCTTAGGGCCGAATGGCCTCCTCCTGCACCTATTGTCTATTGTCTATTGTTGCCACTTCAAGAGAGCTATGAACTTGGGCCCCAAGATCCATCTGTACACCCTGTTTAGGGTCTTGCCATTAACTGTGCACGTTCCATTCTACATTCGCATCAACGAAAGTGTCGTCGATTTTTATGCATTGAGGTCACAAGTCCATTGTGAACCGGGCAGCCTGCGCTAAATCTCAATTACTGTGCTTTAGTGCTGCTTGAAAGGTCAGCTTGGAAAATGTGACATTTGAAGCAGAGGGCGATAGAACGGCTTGAGTCCCTTTTAATGAAGGTCTCCCTGCGGGTTATCCTCAGGCCTTGAATCGACCGAGCTTGTCGTTTACCTCTGAAGAAGGGTCTCGACCCGAAACATCACCCATTCCTTCTCTCCAGAGATGCTGCCTGACCCGCTGAGTGACTCCAGCATTCTGCGTCTACCATTTAAACCAGCATCTGCAGTTCTTTCCTACACGTAGAACTTTTCGTTGAGGGAGTCAGCGCGGAAACAGGCCCTTCGGCACGAAAACAGGCACGAACACTACCCTACACACGGCAGGGACAAGTTGATCATTATACCAAGCCAATGAACCTACAAACCTGCACGCCTTTGGAGTGTGGGGGGAAACCGAAGATCTCGGAGAAAACCCACGCAGGTCACGGGGAGAACGTGCAAACTCCGTACAGACGGCGCCCGTGGTCGGGATCGAACCTGGGTCTCTGACTCTACTGCTGCGCCACAGTGCCGCTCAGGGACATGATGGCAGGTCACCAGCCAGTATTGGAACCCAGACCGTCACACAAACCAACCTCCCTTCTCCACCGACTCCATCCACACCTCACGCTGCCTCGGCAAGGCCAGCAGCCCAGACCGTCACACAAACCAACCTCCCTTCTCCACCGACTCCATCTACACCTCACGCTGCCTCGGCAAGGCCAGCAGCCCGGACCATCACACAAACCAACCTCCCTTCCACTGACTCCATCCACACCTCACGCTGCCTCGGCAAGGCCAGCAGCCCAGACCATCACACAAACCAACCTCCCTTCCATCGACTCCATCCACACCTCACGCTGCCTCGGCAAGGCCAGCAGCCCGGACCATCACACAAACCAACCTCCCTACTCCATTGACTCCATCCACACCTCACGCTGCCTCGGCAAGGCCAGCAGCCCAGTCCATCACACAAACCAACCTCCCTACTCCATTGACTCCATCCACACCTCACGCTGCCTCGGCAAGGCCAGCAGCCCAGTCCATCACACAAACCAACCTCCCTTCCATCGACTCCATCTACACCTCACGCTGCCTAGGCAAGGCCAGCAGCATAATCAAGGACCAGTCTCACCCCGATCACTCCCTCTTCTCCCCTCTCCCATCGGGCAAGAGGTTCAGAAGTGTGAAAACGCACACCTAAAGATTCAGGGGCAGTTTCTTCCCAGCTGTTATCAGGCAACTGAACCGTCCCACCACAACCAGAGAGCAGTGCTGAACTACCACCCACCTCATTGGTGACCCTCGGACTATCCTTGATCGGACTTTACCTCGCACTAAACGTTATTCCCTTTATCATGTATCTGTACACTGTGGACGGCTCGATTGTAATCATGCGTTGTCTTTCCGCTGACTGGTTAGCACGCAACAAAGAGCTTATCACTGTACCTCGGTACACGTGACAATCAACTAAACTCAGACTCAAAGAGAATTATCTGTGTGTGGACATCTTGCAAACCAAATCGATGAGAAGATGGATATCAATGGACATTTTTGAGGCAGAGAGAGATAGATAGATCCTTGATCAGTGCGGGTGTCAGGGGTAATGGGGAGAAGGCAGGAGAATGGGGCTGGGAGGGGGAGATAGATCAGCCACGATTGAATGGCGGAGTAGACTCGATGGGCCGAATGGCCTCATTCTGCTCCTATCGCTTATGAACGTGTGCATCTGCTGCATTATCGCAATAAAACAGTAATTGACTGCAGCTTAGAGAAGCTGTTTGGCTCGAACGCATTCGGCAATGACAGGGCACTGCAGTGGTTCAGTTTAGTTTAGAGATACAGCGCAGAAACAGGCCCTTCGGCCCACCGAGACCGCGCCGTCCTGCGATCCCTGAACACCAACACTACCCTACACGCACTGCGGACAAGTTACCTTTACGCCAAGCCAATTAACCGACAAACCTGTTCACATATGGAGCTTACATAGAAACAGAGAAAATAGGTGCAGGAGTAGGCCATTCGGCCTTTCGAGCCAGCACTGCCATTCAATACGATCATGGCTGATCATCCAAAATCAGTTCCCCGTTCCTGCTTTCTCCCCATATCCCTTGATTCCGTTAGCCCTAAGAGCTATATCTAACTCTCTCTTGAAAACATCCAGTGAATTGGGCTCCACTGCCTTCTGAGGCAGAGAATTCCACAGATTCACAACTCTCTGGGTGAAAAGGTTTTTCCTCATCTCATTCCTAAATGGCCGACCCCTTATTCTTAAACTGTGGCCCCTGGTTCTGGACTCCCCCAACATGGGTAACATGTTTCCTGCATCTAGCCTGTCCAATCCCTTAAGAATTTTATACGTTTCTATAAGATCCCCTCTCATCCTTCCAAATTCCAGTGAATACAAGCCCAGTCGACCCTCAACCAGAAGGTTGCGACAGTCCAATCACAATACAGGATGAACGTGGACTTACTGCAGAATCCTGTTCTTCCGCCTCCTCCTTTGGGGCATCAGGAGGGAATGGAGGTGCCTCCGGAATGACCTCCGTCATCTGCTCTTCTCCGCCCTCCCGGGGGCTTGGCGGTCCATCCTTCCAGCCCTTCTGTCGGGAACAACAAAGAGTCCGATTGCCTCGGTGGTGAAGGGACGGATTTCTGAGGCTCGACTAGGCCGCATTTGGAGTATTGAGCACAGACAACAGAGCAGAGCAAGATAGACCACTCGACCCAGTGTGTCACGGCGGCCATTTTAGTCGGCAGAAACTTGCAGAAACATTTTTAAAGAAAAATAACAAAAATCTGTGAAGTGATAGATGAGATATATTCTGCATTTTAATGGTATCATCACACATACTGTTCCCCCAAAACACTGATTACACTGCGAGAGGCAGAGCGAACGGCGGGTTTTGCTTACTAAAATGGTGGACGTTACGCTCCGTTGCGTACTACACTTCAGTATAGGCGATTTCAACAGAGTGGTCCATCTTGCTCCTCTAGTATATTTGGTTGTTTGGGTCGAGTGGCCTATCTTGCTCCTCTAGTATCTTTGGTTGTTAGGGTCGAGTGGCCTATCTTGCTCCTCTAGTATCTTTGGTTGTTAGGGTCGAGTGGTCTATCTTGCTCCTCTATTATCTTTGGTTGTCAGGGTCGAGTGGTCTATCTAGCTCCTCTAGTATCTTTGGTTGTTAGGGGCGAGTGGTCCATCTTGCTCCTCTAGTATCTTTGGTTGTTAGGGTCGAGTGGTCTATCTTGCTCCTCTAGTATCTTTGGTTGTTAGGGTCGAGTGGTCTATCTTTCTCCTCTAGTATCTTTGGTTGTTAGGGTCGCGTGGTCTATCTTGCTCCTCTAGTATCTTTGGTTGCCTCCTAAAATGGCGGACGTTACGCTCCTTTGCGTACTACACTTCAGTATGGGCGATTTCGACGGAGTGGTCCAAATTGTTCCTCTAGTATCTTTGGTTTGGAGAGCAGTTTTGGGCCCCATATCTGAGGAGGGACGTACTGGCCCTGGAGAGGGTCCAGAGGAAGTTTACGGGAATGATCCCAGTGGGTCAACATCGGATGAGCGTTTGTCGGCACTGGGCCTGTACTCGCTGGAGTTTAGAACGATGAGGGGGGGGGAACCTCATTGAAACGTACCGAACAGTGAGCGGCCTGGAGAGAGTGGATGTGGAGAGGATGTTTCCACTAGTGGGAGAGTCTAGGACCAGAGGGCACAGCCTCAGAACTAAAGTTCATAATAGAGTACAGTGGGAAGGGCCTGTTTCCGTGCTGTATCTCAACACTGAACTACACTTTGTTAGGGAGACACTTGCATCTCCATCTGTCATCAGAATCGTACATAGACGACTTGGTTCCTAGCTCCGGTTTCCTCCCACACTCCAAAGATGTAGAGGTTTGTCGGTTAATTGGCTTAATTCACGCCTTAGAGGGAGTACAGAGAAGGTTCACCAGATTGATCCCTGGGATGGCAGGACTTTCATATGAAGAAAGACTGGATAGACTCGGCTCGTACTCGCTGGAACTTAGAAGACTGAGGGGGGGATCTTATAGAAACATATAAATTTCTTAAGGGGTTGGAGAGGCTAGATGCGGGAAGATTGTTCCCGATGTTGGGGAAGTCCAGAACCAGGGGTCACAGCTTAAGGATAAGGGGGAAGTCTTTTAGGACCGAGATGAGAATGTTTTTTTTCACACAGAGAGTGGTGAATCTGTGGAATTCTCTGCCACAGAAGGTAGTTGAGGCCAGTTCATTGGCTTTATTTAAGAGGGAGTTAGATGTGGCCCTTGTGGCTAAAGGGATCAGGGGGTATGGAGAGAAGGCAGGTACGGGATACTGAGCTGGATGATCAGCCATGATCACATTGAATGGCGGTGCGTACAGGCTCGAAGGGCCGAATGGCCTACTCCCGCACCTATTTTCTATGTTTCTAAGTGTAAATTGTCCCCAGTGTGTGTGTGGGATGGTGTTGGTGTGCGGGTTTGTGGGCACTCACCCCATCGTGGGCATCGCTGCCCCTGTTGACAATGCCCAGGTCGATGCTCCTGCCCTGGTCGTCCGCGCTCCTCCGCCGTTCCTCTTTCTTGCCCTTGCTCTCCAGCTTCTTCACCCACCGGCCGGCCTTGCCGCCACTGCCACCGCCGCTCAGCTTGCGCACCGGGCTGGTCAGCCACTTCTTCAGCGTGCTGACCGAGCGCTTGGAGCCCGGCGAGCTGGGCGCCGAGCTGGTGGACGCCTGGGGCTGCACGGAGGCCACCGAGGTGGAGATGCTGCCATCGCTGCAACGCACCGAGTACGACTCTGCAAGCACACGGGCGGCGGCATCCGTCAGCTCACGCTACACCGCCGTCCGCCACAAGATGGCGCCACTTGAGGGTTAGGGACCAAGCGCAGGCAAGCGGGACGAGGGTAGCTGGGACATTGTTGGCCGCTGTGGGCAAGTTGGGCCTGTTTCCACGCCGTATCACTCTGTGACTCTACGACACTGGGCCTGTACTCGCTGGAGTTTAGAAGGACGAGGGGGGGGACCTCATTGAAACGTGCCGAATAGCAAAAGGCCTGGATCGAGTGGATGTGGAGAGGATGTTTCCACTAGAGGGAGAGTCTAGGACCAGAGGGCACAGCCTCAGAATTAAAGGTCGTATCGTTAGGAAGGAGATGGGGAGGAATTTCTTTAGTCAGAGGGTGGCGAATCTGTGGAATTCATTACCACAGGCGGCAGTGGAGGCCACAAGTCAGTGGATATATTTAAGGCAGATGTAGACAGATTGTTGATTAGTGCGGGTGTCAGGGGTTATGGGGAGAAGGCAGGAGAATGGGGTTGGGAGGGAGAGATAGATCGGCCATGATTGAATGGTGGAGTAGACTCAATGGGCCGAATGGCCTAATTCTACTCCGATCACATGACTTCATGAACGTATGAAATTCACTAGACTTTTCCTTGCACTAAACGTTATTCCCTTATAATGTATCTGTACACTGTGGACGGCTCGATTGTAATCATGCATTGTCTTTCCGCTGGCCGGTCAGCACGCAACGGCAAAAGTTTTTCACTGTACCTCGGTACACGTGACAATAAACTAAACTGAATTAAACTAAAATAAACTGGGGACTTATCTCTGCACCAGCATGGCGGCACGGTGGCGCAGCGGTAGAGTTGCTGCTTTACAGCGAATGCAGTGCCGGAGACTCAGGTTCGATCCTGACTATGGGTGCTGCACTGTAAGGAGTTTGTACGTTCTCCCCGTGACCTGCGTGGGTTTTCTCCGAGATCTTCGGTTTCCTCCCACACTCCAAAGACGTACAGGTATGTAGGTAAATTGGCTGGGTAAATGTAAAAATTGTCCCTAGTGGGTGTAGGATAGTGTTAATGTACGGGGATCACTGGGCGTCGCGGACCCGGTGGGCCGAAGGGTCTGTTTCCGGCTGTATATATATGATATGATATGATAAGGTCTTTGTTCGGCCTATGCACCTGATTCTGCAGGAAGTTATGACTTGATTTTTTTAGACTTTACTTTAAGAGATACAGTGTGGAAACAGGCCCTTTGGCCCACCGAGTCCACGCCCATCAGCACACGAAGAGCTAGATAGAGCTCTGAATGATAGCGGAGTCAGGGGGTATGGGGAGAAGGCAGGAACGAGGTACTGATTGAGAATGATCAGCCATGATCACATTGAATGGCGGTGCGTACAGGCTCGAGGGGCCGAATGGCCTCCTCCTGCACCTATTGCCTATTGCCTATCCTGCACTCTAGGACAATTTACATTTTTACCGATGTCAATTAACCTACAAATCGCACGTCGTTGGAGTGTGGGATCAAAACCGGAGCACCCGGGAAAAAAACCCACGCAGGTCACGGGGAGAACGTGCACACTCCGTACAGAGAGCACCCGCAGTCAGGAAGGAACCCGGGTCTCCGGCGCTGTGAGGCAGCAACTCTACCGCTGCGCCACCGTGGGCCTGATGGGCTCACATATCACCTATCCACGTTCTCCACAGATGCTGCCTGACCCGCTGAGTTACTCCAGCACTCTGTGAAACGTCACCTATCCACGTTCTCCACAGATGCTGCCTGACCCGCTGAGTTACTCCAGCACTCTGTGAAACGTCACCTATCCATGTTCCCCACAGATGCTGCCTGACCCGCTGAGTTACTCCAGCACTCTGTGAAACGTCACCTATCCATGTTCTCCACAGATGCTGCCTGACCCGCTGAGTTACTCCAGCACTCTGTGAAACGTCACCTATCCATGTTCTCCACAGATGCTGCCTGACCCGCTGAGTTACTCCAGCACTTTGTGTCTTTTTGTCTGTGTGTCAACCACCATCTGCAGTTCCTGACGTCGGCCCCCTGGTTTAAAACAAGGCGATTTTGCGCCTTACAAAATGATTAAGTGATTGAGATAAAGGTCAGTCTGAAGAAGGGTCTGGACCCGAAACATCACCCATTCCTTCTGTCCTGAGATGCTGCCTGACCCGCTGAGTTACTCCAGCTTCTTGTGATACTAGATAAAGGGAACTGTCCACACGGCACATAGACCTGCGCTGAATGACTTCCAGGGACACCCATCACTGCAACCCAGTATCTAGTTGCCAGGTTAATATGGCACTTGTCATGTGTGTTGTAACACTGAGCGAGAGCAGGTGATGCATTTGGTTTTGAGGGCGTTTGAACCCAAGAACGGGCTTTTTCACTGACGATCATTGCTTGTCCAGTCCATTTATAATTTTATACGTCTCCACAAGATCCTTATAAACTCCAGTGAATACAAGCCCAGTCTTTCCAATCTTTCCTCATATGACAGTCCCGCCATCCCGGGGATTAACCTGGTGAACCTACACTGCACTGCCTCAATAGCAAGGACATCCTTCCTCAAATTAGGAGACCAAAACTGCACACAGTACTCCAGGTGCGGTCTCACCAGGGCCCTGCACAACTGCGGAAGGACCTCTTTGCTCCTATACGCAAATCCTCAAATTAGGAGACCAAAACTGCACACAATACTCCAGGTATGGTCTCACCAGGGCCCTGTACAACTGCAGAAGGACCTCATTGCTCCTATACTCAAATCCTCAAATTAGGAGACCAAAACTGCACACAATACTCCAGGTATGGTCTCACCAGGGCCCTGTACAACTGCAGAAAGACCTCTTTGCTCCTATACTCAAATCCTCAAATTAGGAGACCAAAACTGCACACAATACTCCAGGTATGGTCTCACCAGGGCCCTGTACAACTGCAGAAAGACCTCTTTGCTCCTATACGCAAATCCTCAAATTAGGAGACCAAAACTGCACACAGTACTCCAGATGTGGTCTCACCAGGGCCCTGCACAACTGCAGAAGGACCTCTGCCAGGCAGCATCAGTGCCCTGGGCCTGATGGTCTGCCAACTCTATTGAACGCCTAAAAGGTTAACCCACGCGATCTCTCGGTTGCCAAACACTTCAACTCCCCCTCCCATTCCCACACTGACCTTTTTTGTCCTGGGCAGGAAGGAACTGCAGATGCCAGTTTGAACCGAAGATGGACACAAAATGCTGGAGTAACTCAGCGGGACAGGCAGCATCTCTGGAGAGAAGGAATGGGTGACGTTTCAAGTCATCTCTCTATCAAGTAACCCATGCTTCCCCTCTCTCTCTGCCCCTCCCCCATCCTAGTTCTCCCACCAGTCTGACTGTCCTCCTGATTAAATGTTATCTTTGTGTGTCTCGTTGTCACCTTCCCCCGCGCTAACAACGATCTATTCCACATTTTCCTTGAACCTCGTCCCCTTTGATGTCTCGTTTTCACACCTTGTTCCTTCCATCTTCTTGAAACGTATAAGATCATTAAGGGGTTGGACACGTTAGAGGCAGGAAGCATGTTCCCAATGTTGGGGGGAGTCCAGAACCAGGGGCCACACACAGTTTAAGAATAAGGGGTAGGCCATTTAGAACGGAGATGAGGAAAAACTTTTTCACTCAGAGAGTTGTGAATCTGTGGAATTCTCTGCCTCAGAAGGCAGTGGAGGCCAATTCTCTGAATGCATTCAAGAGAGAGCTAGATAGAGCTCTTAAGGATAGCGGAGTCAGGGGGTACGGGGAGAAGGCAGGAACGGGGTACTGATTGAGAATGATCAGCCATGATCACGTTGAATGGCGGTGCTGGCGTGAAGGGCCGAATGGCCTCCCCCTGCACCTATTGTCTATTGTCTATTGTCATATCTCTCGTTTCCCCCTCCCCTGACTCTCAGTCTGAAGAAGGGTCTCGACCCGAAACGTCACCCATTCCTTCTCTCCAGAGATGCTACCTGTCCCGCTGAGTTACTCCAGCGCTTTGTGGCCATCTTCAGTGAAAAACCAGCATCTGCAGTTCCTTCCTACACATGCAGTCCTCTCATGGTCAGAGAGATAGTGAGATTATCACCACTTTGAGCAACTAGACTGCTTTTGAGCATTTACTGCACATCCCTGAGTCTCTCATTTAACAATGTGGATATGAGTTCTCAAGTTTAGTTTAGAGTGACAGTCCGTAAACAGGCCCTTCGGCCCACCGAATCCGCGCCGACCAGCGATCCCCGCACATTAACACCATCCTTTTATGTTGAAAGGCTGGAGCGACTGGGCTTGTATACACTGGAATTTAGAAGGATGAGGGGGGATCTTATTGAAACATATAGGATAATTAGGGGATTGGACACATTAGAGGCAGGAAACATGTTCCCAATGTTGGGGGAGTCCAGAACAAGGGGCCACAGTTTAAGAATAAGGGGTAGGCCATTTAGAACGGAGATGAGGAAGAACTTTTTCAGTCAGAGAGTGGTGAAGGTGTGGAATTCTCTGCCTCAGAAGGCAGCGGAGGCCAGTTCGTTGGATGCTTTCAAGAGAGAGCTGGATAGAGCTCTTAAGGATAGCGGAGTGAGGGGGTATGGGGAGAAGGCAGGAACGGGGTACTGATTGAGAGTGATCAGCCATGATCGCATTGAATGGCGGTGCTGGCTCGAAGGGCTGAATGGCCTACTCCTGCACCTATTGTCTATTGTCTATTGTCTATTGTCTACACCCACTAGGGACAATTTTACATTTATACCAAAGCCAATTAACCTGCCAACCTGCACGTCTTTTGAGTGTGGGAGGAAACCGGAGCGCCCGGAGAAAACCCACGCAGGTCACGGGGAGAACGTACAAACTCCGTACAGACAGCGCGCGTAGTCAGGATTAAACCCGGGTCTCTGGCGCTGTAAGGCAGCGACTCTACCGCTGTGCCACCGTGCCGCCCAAGTTACACGAGCCACAGGTAGATAGGCTGGTGGAAAAGGCTTCCAGCACATTGGCCTTCATCAGTCAGATTACTGAGTTAGAAGTTGGGAGATCAGCAGTGATGTAGTGGTAGAGTTGCTGCCTCACCGTGAAACGTACCGAATAGTGAAAGACCTGGATAGAGTGGATGTGGAGAGGATGTTTCCACTAGTGGGAGAGTCTAGGACCAGAGGTCACAGCCTCAGAGTTAAAGGACGTTCCTTTAGGAACCTTAACAACTTCTCCTTTGACTCCTCCCACTTCCTCCAAACCAGAGGCGTAGCTATGGGCACTCGCATGGGCCCTAGCTACGCCTGCCTCTTTGTCGGGTACGTCGAACAATCCCTGTTCCAGACGTACACCGGCCCCATCCCCGAACTCTACCTCCGCTACATCGACGACTGCATTGGTGCTACCTCTTGCACCCATGCAGAACTCACTGACTTCATACACTTCACTTCTAATTTCCATCCTGCCCTTAAATATACCTGGACCATCTCCGACATCTCCCTCCCGTTTCTGGACCTCACCATCTCCATCACAGGAGACAAACTAGTGACGGACATCTACTATAAACCCACTGACTCGCACAGCTATCTGGACTACACTTCTTCCCACCCGGTCTCCTGCAAAAAGTCTATCCCCTACTCCCAATTCCACCGTCTACGCCGCATCTGCGCCCGGGATGAGGTGTTTCACACTAGGGCATCAGAGATGTCCTCATTCTTCAGGAAACGGGGCTTCCCCTCCTCCAATATAGATGAGGCTCTCACTAGGGTCTCTTCTACATCCCGCAGCTCCGCTCTTTGCTCCCCCTCCTCCCACTCGCAACAAGGACAGAATCCCCCTCGTTCTCACCTTCCACCCCACCAGCCAGCGGATCCAACAAATCATCCGCCAACATTTCCGTCACCTACAACGGGACCCCACCACTGGCCACATCTTCCCATCCCCTCCCCTCTCTGCGTTCCGCAGAGACCGTTCCCTCCGTAACTCCCTGGTCCACTCGTCCCTTCCTACCCAAACCACCCCAACCCTTTCCCCTGCAACCGCACGAGATGCAACACCTGTCCCTTTACCTCCCCCCTCAACTCCATCCAAGGACCCAAACAGTCTTTCCAGGTGAGACAGAGGTTCACCTGCACCTCCTCCAACCTCATCTATTGTATCCGCTGCGCTAGATGTCAACTTATTTACATCGGCGAAACCAAACACAGGCTCGGAGATCGTTTCGCTCAACACCTTCGCTCAGTCCGCCTCAACCAACCTGATCTCCCGGTGGCTCAGCACTTCAACTCCCTCTCCCACTCCCAGTCTGACCTTTCTGTCATGGGCCTCCTCCAGTGCCATAGTGAGGCCCACCGCAAATTGGAGGAACAGCACCTCATATTTCGCTTGGGCAGCTTGCAGCCCAGCGGTATGAACATTGACTTCTCCAACTTCAGATAGTTCCTCTGTCCCTCTCTTCCCCTCCCCCTTCCCAGTTCTCCCTCTATCTTCCTGTCTCCACCTATATCCTTCCTTTGTCCCGCCCCCCTGATATCAGTCTGAAGAAGGGTCTCGACCCGAAACGTCACCCATTCCTTCTCTCCTGAGATGCTGCCTGACCTGCTGAGTTACTCCAGCATTTTGTGAATAAATACCTTCGATTTGTACCAGCATCTGCAGTTATTTTCCTACACTTCATTTAGGAAGGAGATGTGGAGGAATTTCTTTAGTCAGAATTCTTTCCACAGAAGGCTGTGGAGGCCAAGTCAATAAACAATAGACAATCGGTGCAGGAGTAGGCCATTCGGCCCTTCGAGCCAGAACCGCCATTCAATGTGATCATGGCTGATCATTCTCAATCAGTACCCCGTTCCTGCCTTCTCCCCATACCCCCTCACTCCGCTATCCTTAAGAGCTCTATCTAGCTCTCTGCTGAATGCATTCAGAGAATTGGCCTCCACTGCCTTCTGAGGCAGAGAATTCCACAGATTCACAATTCTCTGACTGAAAAAGTTTTTCCTCATCTCCGTTCTAAATGGCCTACCCCTTATTCTTAAACTGGGGCCCCTTGTTCTGGACTCCCCCAACATTGGGAACATGTTTCCTGCCTCTAACGTGTCCAACCCCTTAATAACCTTATACGTTTCGATAAGATCTCCTCTCATCCTTCTAAATTTCAGTGTATACAAGTCAGTGGATATTTTTAAGGCCGAGATAGATAGATTCTTGATTAGTGCGGGTGTCAGGGGTTATGGGGAGAAGGCAGGAGAATGGGGTTAGGAGGGAGAGATAGATCGGCCATGATTGAATGGTGGAGTAGACTCGATGGGCCGAATGGCCTAATTCTGCTCCTAGAACTTATGAACATGGATCGTGCGCTTGGACCATGTTGGTTTATTTACCATCAAGGGTCTGCTCTGCCACCAGATGGCGTCAGACTGCCTTGGTCCTGAAGCAGAGAGTGAGACTGAACAGTTAGTTACTCCAGCTTTTTGTGTCTATCTTGGGCTTCAACCAGCACCTGCAGTTCCTTCCTAACAAAGTGCCCGTGGTGCAGTGAACACCACAGTTACACTTTGTGCTGGTAGAGAATTGTAAAAAGCCAAGTTCACAGTGGGAATCTCACCGCACTGACGCACTAACGCGTGTTAAACCAAGGCTTGGGCCTTCCGTTCAAAAGATCCCACAGTGTAGACCTGGATAGAGTGGATGTGGAGAGGATGTTTCCACTAGTGGGAGAGTCTGGGACCAGAGGGCACAGCCTCAGAATTAAAGAACGTTCCTTTAGGAAGGAGATGAGGAGGAATTTCTTTAGTCAGAGTGTGGTGAATCTGTGGAATTCATTGCCACAGACGGCTGTGGAGGCCAAGTCAGTGGGTATATTTAAGGCAGAGATAGATAGATTGTTGATCAGTGCGGGTGTCAGGGGTTATGGGGAGAAGGCAGGAGAATGGGGTTGGGAGGGAGAGATAGATCAGCCATGATTGAATGGCGGAGTAGACTCGATGGGCCGAATGGACTAATTCTGCTCCTATAACTAATGACCTTATGAACTCAGGTAGTGAACAGAGATATTCTGATGCAGATAGACACAAAGCGCTGGAGTAACTCAGCGGGTCAGGCAGCATCTGTGGAGAACATAGATAGGTGACGTTTCACAGAGTGCTGGAGTAACTCAGCGGGTCAGGCAGCATCTGTGGAGAACATGGATAGGTGACGTTTCACAGAGTGCTGGAGTAACTCAGCGGGTCAGGCAGCATCTGTGGAGAACATGGATAGGTGACGTTTCACAAAGTGCTGGAGTAACTCAGCGGGTCAGGCAGCATCTCTGGAGAACATGGATAGGTGGCGTTTCGGGTCACAACCCTTCTTCAGACCCGACCCGAAACGTCACCCATTCCTTCTCTCCAGAGATGCTGCCTGTCCCGCTGAGCATTTTGTGCCCATCTTCGGTGTAAAGCAGCATCTGCAGTTCCTTCCTACACAACAGAGACATTCTCAGATCAGTCCTGGGCCTCCTCCATTGCCAGAGCGAGGCCACACACAAACTGTAGGTGGCGCAGCGGTAGAGTTGCTGCCTCACAGCGCCAGAGACCCGGGTTCCATCCTGACCACTGGCACTGTCTGTACGGAGTTTGCACGTTCTCCCCGTGACCTACGTGGGTTTTCTCTGGGTGCTCCAGATTTTTACCAGATGTGCGGGTTTGTAGGTTAATTGGCTTCGGTAAAAAATCGTAAATTGTCCCTAGCGTGTGTAGGATAGCGCTAGTGTACGATGTGGAGTGATCGCTGGTTGGCGAGGACTCGCAGGGCCGAAGGGCCTGTTTCCGCGCTGTATCTAGTCCCGTATTAGCTGGGGCATCCCGTATATTGGGCTAAATTGGTTTGTCCCGTACGGGACTGCCCTTGTCCCGTATTAGGCCTGGGGGGTGCTGTAGGCCCTGACGCTGTAGGCCCAGACACTGTAGGCCCGGACGCTGTAGGCCCGGACGCTGTAGGCCTGGACATTGTAGGCCCGGACGCTGTAGGCCTAGACACTGAAGGCCTGGACATTGTAGGCTAGGACACTGTAGGCCCGGACGCTGTAGGCCCGGACACTGTAGGCCCGGACATTGTAGGCACGGACACTGTTGGCACGGACACTGTCGGCCCGGACCCTGTAGGCCCGGACGCTGTAGGCCCGGACATTGTAGGCCTGGACGCTGTAGGCCTGGACAGTGTAAGCCCGGACAATGTAGGCCTGGACACTGTAGGCTCGGACACTATAGGCCCGGACACTATAGGCCCGGACGCTATCGGCCCGGACGCTGTAGGCCCGGACGCTGTAGGCTCGGACACTGTAGACCCAGACAGTGTAGGTCTGGAGGCCCAGGCACGGCCTAGCGGAGATTGCGTAGCAACCCGCCTCCCAGCCCGGGCGGCCACCTTTGGTGGAGCGGGAGCACGTGGCTGCTGGCTGGGCGAGGTCACGTGGGGCGCGGGGCGGTGACGTCACCCCTTTTGCCCCTTATTTGGGAGTGAGATAGTTGGCGACCCCTAGCTGTGTCGCCAAACGAAACTAAATTGAACAGCGTCGGCCGTGAGTGAAAAGCCGAGGCCTGAATCTTAGGCCGCCGCGGGCTGTGAAGAAAAAGCTGTTGCATCTCCTCTTGGCAGCGTGCCAGTGAGGCTCAGGCAGGCAGATTCCTGGGAGAGTGAAGGCCAGGCCTCGACATCTTCACCAGCAGAGCCTGACAGGAAACTAAACAAAGAGCCACATCGTTTGGGCGCAAATTAAAGGGAGCAGCTCTTAAATAAAAACATTTGTGATGGTAATATAAACAGAGTGGGGCAGGACGAAGGGAGAGGGAAAGTTTATTGGAGGAATTCCCTTCGGGAGAATGGGAGGCCCATGTCGGAGTAAGAGGGGCTCCCATTCAGTTTACACGTCCTGCTACATGAGTTTCACTTCGGGAAAGCTGTTCCAGGAGAACATAGAAGCTTAGACAATAGGTGCAGGAGGAGGCCATTCGGCCCTTCGAGCCTGCACAGCCATTCAACGTGATCATGGCTGATCATCCACAATCCTGCTTTCTCCCCGTATCCCTTGATTCCGTTAGCCCTCAGAGCAACGCCTAAGAGCGGCTTGTGAATAGCGGGCATCGACGCCAACTGCTGGAGTGACTCAGCGGGGACGGGCAGCACGTCTGGAGAGAAGGAACGGGTGACGTTTCGGGTCCAGACCCTTCTTCAGATCGACCCGAAACGCTGAGTTACTCCAGCTTTTTTGGTTTAAACCAGCATCTGCAGTTCCTTCCTACACACGTGTATAGCGTGAATCAACAGTCCTTTCATAAGGCAACTGGCCACACAATCCAACCTGCCCTCCATTGACTCCGTCTTCCTCTAAGTGTCATTCCCTTATCGTGTATCAGTACACTGTAAATGGATCGATTGTCATCATGGATTGTCTTTCCGCTGAGTGGTTAGCAGCAAAACAAAAGCTTTTCACTGTACCTCGGTACACGTGACAATAAACTCAACCAAACTCCACACCTCACGCTGCCTCGGCAAGGCCAGCAGCCCAGACCACCTCCCTTCCACCGACTCCATCTACACCTCACGCTGCCTCGGCAAGGCCAGCAGCATAATCAAGGACCAGTCTCACCCCGGCCAGTCCCTCTTCTCCCCTCTCCCATCGGGCAAGAGGTACAGAAGTGTGAAAACGCACACCTCCAGATTCAGGGACAGTTTCTTCCCGGCTGTTATCAGGCAACTGAACCATCCCACCACAACCAGAGAGCAGTGCTGAACTACCATCCACCTCATTGGTGACCCTCGGACTATCCTTGATCGGACTTTGCTGGCTTTACCTTGCACTAAACATTATTCCCTTATCATGTATCTGTACACTGTGGACGGCTCGATTGTAATCATGCGTTGTCTTTCCGCTGGCCGGTTAGCACGCAACAAAAAAGCTTTTAACTGTACCTCGGTACACGTGACAATAAACAGAACTGACATATTTGCAGAGTGGGTCGTAGGTCAATCCAGCGGGAATGTGGTTGGAAGATTAGATGGGACAGATGGGGAGCCCTGAAGGAGAGAGTTGGTTCGGGGCATGGGGAAGGAAGGAGGGGGACTGATACACCCCCCTGCCAGTCTGTGGCCTGTTTGCCCCACAGGAACACAAGCTCATGCGTCTCGAGCCGGCCGCGTTACCCACCGCTGAGACTCATTAATCGCTTCGCTGACCCTGTCCATTTGCTCATCAGACGGCAGGCAGAGTGCGGAGTCCGGAGGTTGCAGTTTAGAGATACAGCGCAGAAACAGGCCCTTCGGCCCACCGGGTCCGTGCCGACCAGCGATCCCCGCGCACCAACACTATCCGACACCCACCGGGGACAACTGACAGAAGCCGATTAACCTACAAACCCGCACGTCTTTGGGAGTGTGGGAGGAAACCGGAGCACCCGGAGAAAACCCACGCGGGTCACGGGGAGAACGTGCAAACTCCACACGATAATATTCAGTATATATATATATGTACAGGTATGTAGGTTAATTGGCTGGGTAAATGTAAAAATTGTCCCTAGTGGGTGTAGGATAGTGTTAATGTACGGGGATCGCTGGGCGGCGCGGACTTGGTGGGCCGAAAAGGCCTGTTTCCGGCTGTATATGATATGATATGATATGTGTGTGTGTGTGTGTGTGTGTGTGTGTGTGTGTGTGTGTGTGTGTGTGTGTGTATGTATATATATATATATACACACACACACACACACACATATATATATATACACACACATACACACACACATATATACACATATATACACACACACACACATATATATATATACACACATATACACATGCACACATGTATATACACATATATATACACACACACACACGTGTATATATATACATATACACACACACACACACACACATATATATACACATATATATACACACACACACACACATATATATATATACACATATATATACACACACACACATATATATATATATATACACACACACACATATATATACACACACACACATATATACACATATATATGTATATATATATATATATACACACACACACAGACACGCACACACACACACACACATATAAAGCATATACATATAAAAAGTGTAGGAAGGAACTGCAGATGCTAGTTTAAACACAAAATGCTGGAGTAACTCAGCGGGACAGGCAGCATCTCTGGAGAGAAGGAATGGGTGACGTTTTCGGGTCGAGACCCCTCTTCACCGGAACTTAGAAGGATGAGAGGGGATCTTATAGAAACATATAAAATGATAAAAGGACTGGACAAACGAGATGCAGGAAAAATGTTCCCAATGTTGGGGGAGTCCAGAACCAGGGGCCACACACAGTCGAAGAATAAAGGGGAGGCCATTTAAAACTGAGGTGAGGAAAAACTTTTTCACCCAGAGAGTTGTGAGTTTGTGGAATTCTCTGCCACAGAGGGCAGTGGAGGCCAAATCACTGGATGAATTTAAGAGAGAGTTAGATAGAGCTCTAGGGGCTAGTGGAATCAAGGGATATGGGGAGAAGGCAGGCACGGGTTACTGATTGTGGATGATCAGCCATGATCACGATGAATGGCGGTGCTGGCTCGAAAGGCCAAATGGCCTCCTCCTGCACATATTCTCTATGTTTCTCTATGTTCAGACTGATATATATATATATATATATATATTTGAATACTGAATACTTAAATACTGAATATCAGTGTTTATCTTCAGAGTATCTATCAGTGGTGGAGATCTCCTAACACATCACAATCTAAAGCTGCCATCTTAGGATAGTAACATAGAAACATAGAAACATAGAAAATAGGTGCAGGAGTAGGCTATTCGGCCCTTCGAGCCTGTACGCACCGCCATTCAATATGATCATGGCTGATCATCCAGCTCAGTATCCCGTACCTGCCTTCTCTCCATACCCCCTGATCCCTTTAGCCACAAGGGCCACATCTAACTCCCTCTTAAATATAGCCAATGAACTGGCCTCAACTACCTTCTGTGGCAGAGAATTCCACAGACTCACCACTCTCTGTGTGAAGAAATGTTTTCTCATCTCGGTCCTAAAAGACTTCCCCCTTATCCTTAAGGTGTGACCCCTGGCTCTGGACTTCCCCAACATCGGGAACAATCTTCCCGCATCTAGCCTCTCCAACCCCTTAAGAATTTTGTACGTTTCTATAAGATCCCCCCTCAGTCTTCTAAATTCCAGCGAGTACAAGCCCAGTCTATCCAGTCCTTCTTCATATGAAAGTCCTGCCATCCCAGGGATCAATCTGGTGAACCTTCTCTGTACTCCCTCTAAGGCAGGCATCAAAACTGAAGGGAAAGAAATGCAAACCTGGGGGGGGGGGGGGGTGGGGCGGGGGGGGGGGGGGTGCGGGGGGGGGGGGGGGGGGCGGTAGGGGGTTGTTGAGGGAAGATCTGGGGGATTTCTTTTGAGCGTCAGTCCCCAAAGTTTTAAGTGGAAACATCAGAATTTGCCCGGCTGTAGTGCCCAGGGCAATACTTGGGCAAAACTAAACGCGAGACTCCCTTGGAACTATATTGGGACCCTGGGAAAACACAGACGCTGGTGGGGAAGACTAAGACGGCATTGGAGAGAAATGTTCCAGAACGGAATGTGCGTCCAGGAATGTTTTGGGCCGAGAGGGAATGAATCAATGTGTGGCTGTGTTAGTTGGAGGTAGTTTCAGGAGCTGAGAAAGAATGGGAAGGATTTCATGGGATCTCGAGGTACAAACTTTTCCACACAGAGAGCGGTGGATGTCCGGAACGAGCTGCCAGGGGTGTCGTTGAGGCCGGGACGATCGCAAGGTTTAAGAAACATTCAGACAGGTGCATACATGGATAGGCACATGGATACATGGAGTAACTCAGCGGGTCAGGCAGCATCTGTGGAGAACATGGATAGGTGACGTTTCACAGAGTGCTGGAGTAACTCAGCGGGTCAGGCAGCATCTGTGGGGAACATGGACAGGTGACGTTTCACAGAGTGCTGGAGTAACTCAGCGGGTCAGGCAGCATCTGTGGAGAACATGGATAGGTGACGTTTCACAGAGTGCTGGAGTAACTCAGCGGGTCAGGCAGCATCTGTGGAGAGAAGGAATGGGTGACGTTTCAGGTCGAGACCCTTCTTCAGACTGGCTCTCAGTCGCCCATCTTATAGAGGTGTACAAAATCACCCATGCCTTCCCTCCAGAGATGCCGCCCGTCCCGCTGAGTTACTCCAGCATTTGGTGTCTATCTTCGGTGTAAACCAGCACCTGCAGTTCCTTCCTACTCTGTCTGATCCACTAAGTGTGTCTTGAAACGTTGCAGTGGTACCTGCCTCCTCCGGCAGCTCGATCCACACGCCCAGATATGCGTGCAGAGCGACACGGGCGGAGTCACAACGCCCATGCACGCTGCTGTCAACGCGCGCCATTTTGCCCGACCATCCATGTCAGGAACAGATTGACTCGGATGGGATCAAGGTGTTCTTGTTTAAAATCAAAATTGAGCAAGCAGGAAAGTCACTCAACATGGGCAAAAGAGCAGGTGCTTTGTGGATTACCGGCCAGTCTGCATCTTGTGCTACTGCAGAGATTACTGCCGCTTAAGACTTGCAGGCAACTAGCAGGGAACGGCTCGGTCCAAGAAACCTATAACAAACAAAATGTTCTTCCATTTTCCACGTCTCACCTCAGAGCTTCAGAGAGGAGAAAGAGGCAAATCTTCAAGGGAAGGGTGCGTTTCCACGCTTCCTAACGGCAAAGAGAGAGACCATTCGGTCCATCCAGTCTATGCTAGCTCTCACAACAATCTTCTGCCCCCCCCACCACTAACTTGTCTCTATTCACAAAATGCTGGAGTAACTCAGCGGGTCAGGCAGCATCTCAGGAGAGAAGGAATGGGCGACGTTTCGGGTCGAGACCCTTCTTCAGACTGACGTCAGGGGGGCGGGACAAAGGAAGGATATAGTTGGAGACAGGAAGATAGAGGGAGAACTGGGAAGGGGTCACCCATTCCTTCTCTCCTGAGATGCTGCCTGACCTGCTGAGTTACTCCAGCACTCTGTGAAACGTCACCTATCCATGTTCTCCACAGATGCTGCCTGACCCGCTGAGTTACTCCAGCACTCTGTGAAACGTCACCTATCCATGTTCTCCACAGATGCTGCCTGACCCGCTGAGTTACTCCAGCACTCTGTGAAACGTCACCTATCCATGTTCTCCACAGATGCTGCCTGACCCGCTGAGTTACTCCAGCACTCTGTGAAACGTCACCTATCCATGTTCTCCACAGATGCTGCCTGACCCGCTGAGTTACTCCAGCACTCTGTGAAACGTCACCTATCCATGTTCTCCACAGATGCTGCCTGACCCGCTGAGTTACTCCAGCACTCTGTGAAACGTCACCTATCCATGTTCTCCACAGATGCTGCCTGCACGGATCAACTTTCACCTTTGGTATATTCACAGATTCTACAGAAAAGGCACATAACGCCTGATAAAGATACATTGTACCTTCATAACACTTAACAGGATCCATCATAGTAAGGTCTTTTAAAGAAGTGTCTTTTTGAAAGAAAGGATAAACATACCATTCATTATTATAGCTATATATCCTTTATAATGTTCATAATATGCTTTGTAATAGTCATGGAGTGATACAGCATGGAAACAGGCCCTTCGGCCCAACTTGCCCACACCAACCAACATGCCCCATCTACACTAGTCCCACCTGCCTGCGTTTGGCCCATATCGATCTAAACCTGAAACACAGAGTAAACAGTATGCATACAGTAATGGTAATCTCAACAATAGTCAAGGACCAGTCTCACCCCGGCCACTCCCTCTTCTCCCCTCTCCCATCGGGCAAGATGTACAGAAGAGTGAAAACGCACACCTCCAGATTCAGGGACAGTATCTTCCCGGCTGTTATCAGGCAACTGAACCATCCCACCACAACCAGAGAGCAGTGCTGGACTACTATCCACCTCATTGGACTATCTTTAATCAGACTTCACCTCGCACTAAACGTTATTCCCTTATCCTGCATCTGTACACTGTGGACGGCTCGATTGTAATCATGCATTGTCTTTTCCGCTGACTGGTGAGCACGCAACAAAAGCTTTTCACCGTACCTCGTTACGGCACGGTGGCGCAGCGGTAGAGTTGCTGCCTCACAGCGCCAGAGACCCGGGTTTGATCCTGACCACGAGTCCTGTCTGTGCGGAGTTTGCACGTTCTCCCCGTGACCTGCGTGGGTTTTCTCCGGGTGCTCCAGTTTCCTCCAAGGACGTGCGGGTTTGTAGGTTAATTGGCTTCGGTATAATTGTGAATTGTCCCCGGCGTGTGTAGGATAGTGTTAGTGTGCGGGGATCGCTGGTCGGCGCGGACCCGGTGGGCCGAAGGGCCTGTTTCCGCGCTGTATCTCCACACTAAACGAAAGTGACAATCAACTAAACCAAACCAAACCAAACTGTCCCGCTGAGATACTCCAGCCTTTTGTGTCTATTTTCGGCTTAAACAAAACATCCCTCATTATGTCATAGTCGTACAGGACAGAAACAGGGCCTTCAAGCCAACTCATCCGCACCTGGAGTACTGTGTGCAGTTTTGGTCTCCAAATTTGAGGAAGGATATTCTTGCTACGGAGGGCGTGCAGCGTAGGTTCACTAGGTTAATTCCAGGAATGGCAGGACTGTCGTATGTTGAAAGGCTGGAGCGACTGGGCTTGTATACACTGGAATTTAGAAGGATGAGGGAGGATCTTATTGAAACATATAAGATAATTAGGGGATTGGACACAGTAGAGGCAGGAAACATGTTCCCAATGTTGGGGGAGTCCAGAACAAGGGGCCACAGTTTAAGAATAAGGGGTAGGCCATTTAGAACGGAGATGAGGAAGAACTTTTTCAGTCAGAGAGTGGTGAAGGTGTGGAATTCTCTGCCTCAGAAGGCAGTGGAGGCCAGTTCGTTGGATGCTTTCAAGAGAGAGCTGGATAGAGCTCTTAAGGATAGCGGAGTGAGGGGGTATGGGGAGAAGGCAGGAACGGGGTACTGATTGAGAGTGATCAGCCATGATCGCATTGAATGGCGGTGCTGGCTCGAAGGGCTGAATGGCCTCCTCCTGCACCTATTGTCTATTGTCTATTGTCTATTGTCATCCATGCTGACCAAGATGCTCCCATTTGCCCACGTTACAGAAAAAAGCTCGGTATTGACAAAACCCTCTGCCTTCACTTCAACAGCTGAGGGCGGGCACAGTGGCGCAGCGGTAGGGTTGCCGCCTTACAGCGAATGCAGCGCCGGAGACCCGGGTTCCATCCCGACCACGGGCGCCGTCTGTACGGAGTTTGCACGCTCTCCCCGTGACCTGCGTGGGCTTTCTCCGAGATCCTCGGTTTCCTCCCACACTCCAAAGACGTACGGGTTTGTCGGTTAATCGGCTTGGTAAAATGTGAAAATTGTCCCCAGTGTGTGTAGGATAGTGTTAGTGTGCGGGGATCGCTGGGCGGCGCCGACTCGGTGGGCCGAAGGGCCTGTTTCCGCGCTGTATCTCTAAACTAAACTAAACCAAACAGCATAGTTATTGTGGATTTGATTCTCTTCAATCACATGAAGAAACAGTTATTTCAGATGGACAGCAGTATACGTTTAATTGGATATGGAGAGGATGTTTCCACTAGTGGGAGAGTCTAGGACCAGAGGGCACAGCCTCAGAATTAAAAGACGTTCCTTTAGGTAGGAGAAGAGGAGGAATTTCTTTAGTCAGAGGGCGGTGAATCTGTGGAATTCTTTGCCACAGACGGCTGTGGAGGCCAAGTCAGTGGATATTTTAAAGGCAGAGATAGATAGATTCTTGATTAGTGCGGGTGTCAGGGGTTATGGGGAGAAGGCACGAGAATGGGGTTAGGAGGGAGAGATTGTTCTTTCCGCTGGCTGGTTAGCATGCAATAGACAATAGACAATAGACAATAGGTGCAGGAGGAGGCCATTCGGCCCTTCGAGCCAGCACCGCCATTCAATGTGATCATGGCTGATCATTCTCAATCAGTACCCCGTTCCTGCCTTCTCCCCATACCCCCTGACTCCGCTATCCTTAAGAGCTCTATCTAGCTCTCTCTTGAATGCATTCAGAGAATTGGCCTACACTGCCTACCGAGGCAGAGAATTCCACAGATTCACAACTCTCTGACTGAAAAAGTTTTTCCTCATCTCAGTTCTAAATGGCCTACCCCTTATTCTTAAACTGTGGCCCCTTGTTCTGGACTCCCCCAACATTGGGAACATGTTTCCTGCCTCTAACGTGTCCAACCCCTTAATAATCTTATATGTTTCGATAAGATCTCCTCTCATCCTTCTAAATTCCAGTGTATACAAGCCTAGTCGCTCCAGTCTTTCAACATACGACAGTCCTGCCATTCCGGGAATTAACCTAGTGAACCTACGCTGCACGCCCTCAATAGCAAGAATATCCTTCCTCAAATTTGGAGACCAAAACTGCACACAGTACTCCAGGTGCGGTCTCACTAGGGCCCTGTACAACTGCAGAAGGACCTCTTTGCTCCTATACTCAACTCCTCTTGTTATGAAGGCCAACATACCATTGGCTTTCTTCACCGCCTGCTGTACCTGCATGCTTCCTTTCAGCAACGAAAGCTTTTCTCTGTACCTCGGTGCACGTGACAATAGACTAAATGGAACTAACACTATCCTACACACACTGGGGACAATTTTACATTTACACCGAGCCAATTCGCCTACAAACTTTAAGAGTGCGGGAGGTAATCGAACATCGCGGAGAAAACCCACGCCGGTCACGGGGAGAACGTGCAAACTCCGCGCAGACTGCGCCCGTAGCCGGGATGGAACCCGGGGCTCTGGCGCTGTGAGGCAACAACTCTACCGCCGCGCCACCCATTTTTGTTTTTGGATGATTATATTTATTTGTATGTTACTGCATTTACAGGCGTGTTATGCAGGAATTTAATTGTTCCATTGCTGGTGGACATGGTGACTAAACACGCTTGAATCTCGAACGCTCAAGATTGGTTGTGCAGCTAATAGTTCAGAGTGGTCTCCCTCATCTTTTATTAATTATCTTATGAGGTTATCATCATATAAATAGATCAGAGCTGCCATTTAATTAATTGACAGATTATCATCGTGGACACACATTAGTAAATTCTCTGCTCTGCTTCCATCTGTGGCTTTCTATCTCCCTTCATCTTTCACTCTCCACATTCACGCGGCACGGTGGCACGGCGGTAGAGTTGCCACCTCCCAGCGCCAGAGACCCGGGTTCCATCCCGACCACGGGCGCTGTCTGCGCGGAGTTTGCACGTTCTCCCCGTGACCTGCGTGGGCTTTCCCCGGGTGCTCCAGGTCTCCTCCCGCCCTCCAAAGACGTGCGGGTTTATAGTTTAGTTGGCTTTGGTACAATTGTAAATTGTCCCTAGTGTGTGTGTGTGTCGGGCAGTGCTAGAAGGGTCGAATGGCCTACTCCTGCACATATTTCTATGGATCACGTGCAGTCAGAGGGGATAGGTTTAACACGGCATCATGTTCAGCATGGACATTGTGGGCCGAAGGGCCTGTTCCTGTTCTGCGTTGTACCAGAATGTATTGTTCGTGGCAGATCAGCAGAGGGCCGCAGGCCTTGTGAGATAGAGTTGAGCATCTTCTAGTTTTGAACAGGCTTCGCAGATGGTCCCCACCATAACTTAACAACTAGCGCTGACAAAACAGCTTTTATGTGCAAAGAAAAAAATCCCAAAGTGTGATCCAAGCACGTGATCGGTAAGAACAGATGGCAAGGTTAGTTTAGTTTCGTTTAGTTTCGAGACACAGCGCGGAAACAGGCACTTTGGCCTACCGAGTCATAGAGGGCCGTGGGGGCCTCGTCAGTGGATATTTTTAAGGCAGAGATAGACAAATTGTTGATTAGAACAGGTGTCATGGACAATCGGTGCAGGAAGAGGCCATTCGGCCCTTCGAGCCAGCACCACCATTCACTGTAATCATGGCTGATCATCCAAAATCAGTACCCCGTTCCTGCCTTTTCCCCCCATATCATAGAAACATAGAAAATAGGTGCAGGAATAGGCCATTCGGCCCTTCGAGCCTGTACGCACCGCCATTCAATATGATCATGGCTGATCATCCAACTCAGTATCCCGTACCTGCCTTCTCTCCATACCCCCTGATCCCTTTAGCCACAAGGGCCACATCTAACTCCCTCTTAAATATAGCCAATGAACTGGCCTCAACTACCTTCTGCGGCAGAGAATTCCACAGATTCACCACTCTCTGTGTGAAAGAAAACGTTCTCATCTCGGTCCTAAAAGACTTCCCCCTTGTCCTTAAACTGTGACCCCTTGTTCTGGACTTCCCCAACATCGGGAACAATCTTCCCGCATCCAGCCTGTCCAACCCCTTAAGTTTCTATAAGATCCCCCCTCAATCTTCTAAATTCTAGTGTTTGACCTTTCCACCCTGGGAATAAGGCTCTGACTGTCTACCCTATCTATGCCTCTCATAATTGTACATACTTCTATCATGTCTCCCCTTGACCTACAACGTTCCAGTGAAAAAAGCAATTTGTCCAGCGTCTCTTTCGAGCTAATCCCCTCTAATCCAGGCAGCATTCGGGAAAACCTATCCTGCTCCCTCCCCAAAGCCTCCACATCCTTCCTGTAATGTCCAGTTTAGTTTAGTCAAGAGATACAGTGTGGAAACAGGCCCTTCGGCCCACCGAGCCCACGCCGAATAGCAATCACCCCGTTTAGACTAAACTAAAAAATTGGGATAACGCAGAACTAGAACCGGAAGTGGCGGCGCTGCCCTGCAGCTGGGGCTCGCCGGCCGGCAGTCTGTTTGTCTTCTTTCTTTGTCTATTTGTTAGTGTTAGATGTATGAAACAGCCTATCTTTAGCTGTGTATATGTGGGGGGTGGTGGGGGGGTGGGGGAAACCTTTTTAAAAATCTCTTCCTCAACGGAGATGCGACCCTTTCCGAGTCGTATCTCCGTTTGCGCTAAAAAAGTTTTTAAACGCGGGGCCTTCCATCGCCCGCGGGGCCTTCCATCGCCCGGTGCGGCTCGGCCGCTGGACTTAACAGTGCCCGGTGCGGCTCGGCCGCGGGGCCTTCCATCGCCCGCGGGGCCTTCCATCGCCCGGTGCGGCTCGGCCGCGGGGCCTTCCATCGCCCGGTACGGCCGTGGGACGGTTCAGCGCCAGGTGCGGCTCGGCCGCGGGGCCTTCCATCGCCCGGCGGCCTTCCATCGCCCCGGTACGGCCGCGGGGCTTTACATCACTGGTGCGGCTCGGCCGTGGGGCCTTCCATCGCCCGGCGCGGCTCGGCCACGGGACTATACATCGCTGGTGCGGCTCGGCCGCAGGGCCTTCCATCGCCCGGCGCGGCTCGGCCGCGGGACTTTACATTGCTGGTGTGGCTCGGCCGCGGGGCCTTCCATCGCCCGGCGCGGCTCGGCCGCGGGACTTTACATCGCTGGTGCGGCTCGGCCGCAGGGCCTTCCATCGCCCGGCGCGGCTCGGCCGCGGGATGGTTCAGCGCCCGGTGCGGCTCGGCCGCAGGGGCTTCCATCGCCCGGCGCGGCTCAGCCGCGGGACTTTACATCGCTGGTGTGGCTCGGCCGCGGGGCCTTCCATCGCCCGGCGCGGCTCGGCCGCGGGACCTAACATCGCCCGGCGCGGCTCGGCCGCGGGACTTTACATCGCTGGTGCGGCTCGGCCGCGGGGCCTTCCATCGCCCGGCGCGGCTCGGCAGCGGGACTTAGCTGCGCACGGTACGGCCGCGGGGCCTTCAATCGCCCGGCTCGGCCGCGGGATGTTTCAGCGCCCGGTGCGGCTCGGCCGCGGGGACTTGGGCGTGGGGAAGAGAGCGTAAGTTTTGTTGCCTCCATCACAGTGAGGGGGTGTTTGGAGTCACTGTGATGGGTGTTTGTGTTGGGGTCATGTGTCTCGTGTTTCTTTTTTTTTTTGTGTGACTGCTGGTAACGTAATTTCGTTCGGTACCTCAGTACCGAATGACAAATAAAGCTCTGTATTCTGTAACTAGTGTGAACGGGTGATCAATGCCCAGTACAGACTCGGTGGGCCGAAGGGCCTGATTCCATTTTGTACCTTGCAACCTACGAAGGTTGCTTTAGAAACATAGACAATGCAGGAGGAGGCCTTTTGGCCCTTCGAGCCTGTACGCACCACCATTCATTGTGATCATGGCTGATCATCCACAATCAGTAACCCGTGCCTGCCTTCACCCCATATCCCTTGATTCCACTAGCCCCTAGAGCTCTATCTAACTCTCTCTTAAATCCATCCAGTGAATTGGCCTCCACTGTCCTCTGTGGCAGAGAACTCCGCAAATTCACAACTCTCTGGGTGAAAAAGTTTCTTCTCACCTCAGTTTTAAACGGCCTCCCCTTTATTCTTAGACTGTGTGACCCCTGATTCTGGACTCGCCCAACATTGGGAACATTTTTCCTGCATCTAGTTTGTCCAGTCCTTTTATAATTTTATACATCTCTATAAGACCGCCTCTCATCCTTCTAAACTCCAGTGAATACAAGCCCAGTCGACCCGATCTTTCCTCGTATGACAGTCCCGCCATCCCGGGGATTAACCTGGTGAACCTACTCTGCACTGCCTCAATAGCAAGGACGTCCTTCCTCAAATTAGGAGACCAAAACTGCACACAATACTCCAGATGTGGTCTCAACAGGGCCCTGTACAACTGCAGAAGAACCTCTTTGCTCCTATACACAAATCGTCTCGTTATGAAGGCCAACATGCCATTAGCTTTCTTCACTGAAAGTACCTGCACGCCAACTTTCAGTGACTGGTGTACAAGGACACCCAGGTCTCGTTGCACTTCCCCTTTACCTAACCTGACACCATTGAGGTAATAATCTGCCTCCTTGTTTTTGCCGCCAAAGTGGATGACCTCACATTTATCTACATTATACTGCATCTGCCATGCATCTGCCCACACACTCAACCTGTCCAAGACACCCTGCATCCTCATAGCATCCTCTTCGCAGTTCACACTGCCGCCCAGCTTTGTGTCATCTTTGACACAGTGTGACGTTGTAAGAGGCTCTGACCACTGGATTGGACACTCTTTCCCAATTGTTCCCACAGTGGTTCAGGTGAGTGAGCACAAATCCCAGGGCGTTACTGGGATGAAGGGAATTCTCCAAAGGTCATGACCAACATTCGAGCAACACCATGAGATCTCTGATAGGACACATTCTATCAGAATGTTTGGCCTGGTCTGGGAACAGCTCCATCTGAGACCACGAGAAATCACAGAGAGTTGTGGACGCAGCCCAGACCATCACACAAACCAACCTCCCTTCCATCGACTCCATCTACACCTCACGCTGCCTCGGCAAGGCCAGCAGCCCAGACCATCACACAAACCAACCTCCCTTCCATCGACTCCATCTACACCTCACGCTGCCTCGGCAAGGCCAGCAGCCCAGACCATCACACAAACCAACCTCCCTTCCATCGACTCCATCTACACCTCACGCTGCCTCGGCAAGGCCAGCAGCCCAGACCATCGCACAAACCAACCTCCCTTCCACCGACTCCATCTCCACCTCACGCTGCCTCGGCAAGGCCAGCAGCCCAGACCATCACACAAACCAACCTCCCTTCCATCGACTCCATCTACACCTCACGCTGCCTCGGCAAGGCCAGCAGCCCAGACCGTCACACAAACCAACCTCCCTTCCACCGACTCCATCTCCACCTCACGCTGCCTCGGCAAGGCCAGCAGCATAATCAAGGACCAGTCTCACCCCGGCCACTCCCTCTTCTCCCCTCTCCCATCGGGCAAGAGGTACAGAAGTGTGAAAACGCACACCTCCAGATTCAGGGGCAGTTTCTTCCCGGCTGTTATCAGGCAACTGAACCATCCTACCACAACCAGAGAGCAGTGCTGGACTACTATCTACCTCATTGGTGACCCTCGGACTATCCTTGATCGGACTTTGCTGGCTTTACCTCGCACTAAACGTTATCCCCTTATCATTTTAGGAAGGAGATAAGGAGAAGTTTATTTAGTCAGGGGGTGGTGAATCTGTGGAATTCATTGCCACAGAAGTCGATGGAGGCCATCAGTGGATATTTTTAAGGCAGTGGTAGATAGATTCTTGGTTAGTGCGGGTGTCAGGGGTTATGGGGAGATGGCAGGAGAATGGGGTTAGGAGGGAGAGATAGATCAGCCATGATTGAATGGCGGGGTAGACTCGATGGGCCGAATGGCCTAATTCTACTCCTATTACTTATGACCTTATGATCATGTATCTGTACACTGTGGACGGCTCGATTGTGATCGTGTATTGTCTTTCCGCTGGCTGGTCAGCACGCAACAAAAGCTTTTCACTGTACCTCGGTACACGTGACAATAAACCAAACTGAAACTGATGTTGATATAGATTGTTAGAATATTGCTCCTAGGGCTAACGGAATCAAGGGATATGGGGAGAAAGCAGGAACGGGGTTACTGATTGTGGATGGTCAGCCGTGGTGAGACCATCGAAGCTCGAAGCTCTGTGGAATTCTCTGTCTCAGAAGGCAGTGGAGGCCAATTCTCTGAATGCATTCAAGAGAGAGCTGGATAGAGCTCTTAAGGATAGCGGAGTCAAGGGGGTATGGGGAGAGGGCAGGAACGGGGTACTGATTGAGAATGATCAGCCATGATCACATTGAATGGCGGTGTGTACAGGCTCGAAGGGCCGAATGGGCTACTCCTGCACCTATTGTCTATTGCCTATTGTCTATTGAAGGGCCGAATGGCCCACTCCTGCACCTATTGTCTATGTTTCTATGTTTCCAGAGTCTGACAGTGCACTAAAATGGCAGGCAACAGAACTCAGGGCCATCCCGAGGCAAGTCATCACAGGAAGCAGCTTAATAAGGTTCAGTGTGATAACGCTGTCTATAAATAAGTCCGATTATCATAGAGAGAAAAAACATGGCCAGTTTTCTTTTTGTACACAGGCAGGCAGCAAGAGGTTGGCCGCTATCCCACAGCTCTTCCATCTCACTCTGACGCTAACGAGAACAAAACCTTGCCTGCTTATTTAAACCAGGACTCAATAATACTAATGACGAGGCATGGAACTAGACAAGGGTTGTGTCGTTCTCACAAGCCCAGCCAATGGAAGTGTCTTGCGCAGGAAGGAACTGCAGGCGCTGGTTTACACCGAAGATAGGCGCAAAGTGCTGGAGTAACTCAGCGGGACGGGCAGCATCTCTGGCGATCAGAGGATCATAAGATCATAAGTGATAGGAGTCGAATTAGGCCATTCTATCCCTCCCCCTCAACCCCATTCTCCTGCCTTCTCCCCACAACCCCTGACACCCGTACTAATCAAGAATCTATCTATCTCTGCCTTAAAAACATCCACTGACTTGTGGCCTCCACAGCCGTCTGTGGCAATGAATTCCACAGATTCACCACCCTCTGACTGAAGAAATTCCTCCTCATCTCCTTCCAAAAGGTACATCCTTTAATTCTGAGGCTGTGCCCTCTGGTCCTGGACTCTCCCACTAGTGGAAACATCCTCTCCACATCCACTCTATCCAGGCCGCTCACTATTCTGTCAGTAAAAATGCTCATCCTTCTAAACTCCAGCGAGTACAGGCCCAGTGCCATCAAACGCTCATTGTAAGTGTAAGAAAATAACTGCAGATGCTGGTACAAATCGAAGGTATTTATTCACAAAATGCTGGAGTAACTCAGCGGGTCAGGCAGCATCTCAGGAGAGAAGGAATGGGTGACGTTTCGGGTCGAGACCCTTCTTCAGACTGATGTCAGGGGGGGCGGGACAAATGAAGGATATAGGTGGAGACAGGAAGATAGAGGGAGATCTGGGAAGGGGAGGGGAAGAGAGGACAGAGGAGCTATCTAAAGTTGACGCACTAATCTATCCACTCAATCTATCTAAGGAACTATCTAATGTTAACGCACTCAGAGAAGGAATGGGTGACGTTTCGGGTCGAGACCCTTCTTCAGACTTAGGTGTGGAGTCGAAGGTCGAGTTGTGAAGAGTAAGGACCAGCTGTGCTGGGCGGAGGAGAGTGTTGGGTGAAGTGTTTAGCGGGCGTATCTCTGAGGTGGGAAGATCGCGAGCCCTTGTCCAAGGTATGAGGCCGTCTGGGTCGCCATCTTAGTGCGACCCCAGATCTGACAGGCTGTTGGATGACAGGTGTCGCAAGGAATTGGAAGGCGCACACGAACACTACCCGACACCCGACAGTGACCAGACAACTGACAGAAGCTGATTAACCTACAAACCCGCACGTCTTTGGGAGTGTGGGACGAAACCGGAGCACCCGGAGAAAACCCACGTGGGTCAGGGGGAGAACATGCAAACTCCACACAATAATATTCAGTATATACATATATATATATATATATATATGTATATACTGAATATTATTGTGTGGAGTTTGCATGTTTGCAATATATATTTATATATATATATATATATGTGTGTGTATATATGTGTGCGTGTGTATATATATATACACACACACACACACACACACATATATATACACACACATATATATGCACATATATATATACACAGACACACGCAGAAATATATATATATACACACATACATATATATATATATATATATATATATATATATACACAGACACACACACACATATATATATATACATATATATACACAGACACATATATATATATACATATATATACACACACACACACAGACACACACATATATATATATATATATATGTGTGTGTGTGTCTGTGTAGGAAAGTGTAGGAAGGAACTGCAGATGCTGGTTTAAACCGAAGATAGACACAGAGTGCTGGAGTAACTCAGCGGGTCAGGCAGCATCTGTGGAGAACATGGATAGGTGACGTTTCACAGAGTGCTGGAGTAACTCAGCGGGTCAGGCAGCATCTGTGGGGAACATGGATAGGTGACGTTTCACAGAGTGCTGGAGTAACTCAGCGGGTCAGGCAGCATCTGTGGAGAACATGGATAGGTGACGTTTCACAGAGTGCTGGAGTAACTCAGCGGGTCAGGCAGCATCTGTGGAGAACAGGGATAGGTGACGTTTCACAGAGTGCTGGAGTAACTCAGCGGGTCAGGCAGCATCTGTGGAGAACATGGATAGGTGACGTTTCACAGAGTGCTGGAGTAACTCAGCGGGTCAGGCAGCATCTCTGGAGAGAAGGAAAGGGTGACGTTTCGGGTCGAGACCGAAGATAGTCTGAGGAAGGGTCTCTGACAAGGGTCATGCGTGTCTCAATTCTGCCCCACTTGAAGGAGATGGGTTTTTTGTCCACACAGAGGGTGGTGGGTGTGTGGAACGAGCTGCCAGAGGAGGCAGTTGAGGCTGGGACTATCCCAACGTTTAAGAAACAGTTAGAGCAGGTACATGGATAGGACGGGTTTGGAGGGATATGGAGCAAGCGCGGGCGGGTGGGACTGGTGTAGATGGGACATGTTGGGCTGGTGTGGGCAGGTTGGGCCGAAGGGCCTGTTTCCACGCTGTGACACCACGATAAGAATGCTTGCACCAGTGGCAGCCACACACTGCTTGTCAGCAGCAATACAGCAAGATTCAAGATTCACAGGTACGCGGGGGAGCGGAGGGGAGGGGAGGGGAGGAATGGCAGCTTAACGTCACGGGGTACAGAGGGTTTCAGATGCAACAGGGAGAATTGGGGGCTAAAGAGGAGGGGGAGGCATTGTGAGCAGTTTTGGGCCCCATCTCTGAGGAAGGACGTGCTGACTCTGGAGAGGGTCCAGAGGAGGTTTGCGAGAACGATCCCGGGAACGAGTGGGTTAATGTACGATGAGCGTTTGTTGGCACTGGGCCTGTACTCGCTGGAGTTTAGAAGGACGAGGGGAGGGGACCTCATTGAAACGTACCGAATAGTGAGCGGCCTGGATACAGTGGATGTGGAGAGGATGTTTCCACTAGTGGGAGAGTCTGGGACCAGAGGGCACAGCCTCAGAATTAAAGGACGTTCCTTTAGGAAGGGGATGAGGAGGAATTTTGTTAGTCAGAGGGTTGCGAATCTGTGGAATTCATTGCCACAGACGGCTGTGGAGGCCAAGTCAGTGGATATATTTAAGGCAGAGATAGATAGATTGTTGATCAGTGCGGGTGTCAGGGGTTATGGGGAGAAGGCAGGAGAATGGGGTTGGGAGGGAGAGATAGATCAGCCATGATTGATTGGCGGAGTAGACTCGATGGGCCAAATGGCCTCATTCTGCTCCTATCACTTATGAACGTGTGCATCTGCTGCATTATCGCAATAAAACAGCAATTGACTGCAGCTCAGAGAAGCTGTTTGGCTCGAACGCATTCTTCAATGCCAGTGCACTGCAGTGGTTCAGTTTAGTTTAGAGATACAGCGCAGAAACAGGCCCTTCGGCCCACCGAGACCGTGCCGACCAGCGGAACCCCTCCCCGCTTCCTCCGGGCGCTCCGGTTTCCTCTAAAAAATCCCAAAGACGCGCGGGTTTGTGGGTTAATCGGCCCTCGGGAAAAATGTCCCCCGTGTGTGGGATCGAACGTGTGTGAACGGGTGATCGCTGGTCGGCGCGGACGCAGTGCGCCAGAGCGCCTGTTTCCACGCGCCATCTCCAAGCTAAACCAAACTAAAACTGATCGACCCGAAGACGAGTCTCCTCAGTTTGTCGACAGCTGTGTTCCTCGGATTAATTTTTATTGCTTGGCGAGTCCAGGACAACCCAGGAATTTTGGTAACAACCTTGGAGTCATGGAGTGAAACAGTGTGGCAACAAGCCCTCTGTTTTCCGGCCCAACTTGGCCCACACCGACCAACATGTCCCGGCTACACACGTCCCACCTGCCCGCGTTTGGCCCATATCCCTTCAAGCCTGTCCTATCCATGTACCTGTCCGACTGTTTCTTAAACGATGGGATTGTCCCAGCCTCAACGACCTCCTCTGGCAGCTCGTTCTATCCTCTGTGTGAAAAGGTTGCCCCTCAGATTCCTATTCGTATAAGATTATTAAGGGGTTGGACACGTTAGAGGCAGGAAACATGTTCCCAATGTTGGGGGAGTCCAGAACCAGGGGCCACAGTTTAAGAATAAGGGGGTAGGCCATTTAGAACGGAGATGAGGAAAAACTTTTTCAGTCAGAGAGTGGTGAATCTGTGGAATTTTCTGCCTCAGAAGGCAGTGGAGGCAATAGACAATAGACAATAGACAATAGGTGCAGGAGGAGGCCATTCAGCCCTTCGAGCCAGCACCACCATTCAATGCGATCATGGCTGATCACTCTCAATCAGTACCCCGTTCCTGCCTTCTCCCCATACCCCCTCACTCCGCTATCCTTAAGAGCTCTATCCAGCTCTCTCTTGAAAGCATCCAACGAACTGGCCTCCACTGCCTTCTGAGGCAGAGAATTCCACACCTTCACCACTCTCTGACTGAAAAAGTTCTTCCTCATCTCCGTTCTAAATGGCCTACCCCTTATTCTTAAACTGTGGCCCCTTGTTCTGGACTCCCCCAACATTGGGAACATGTTTCCTGCCTCTAATGTGTCCAATCCCCTAATTATCACCCCCTCACCCAATGGCCTCCTCCTGCACCTACTGTCTGAATGCATTCAAGAGAGAGCTGGATAGAGCTCTTAAGGATAGCGGAGTCGGGGGGTATGGGGAGAAGGCAGGAACGGGGTACTGATTGAGAATGATCAGCCATGATCACATTGAATGGCGGTGCTGGCTCGAAGGGCCGAATGGCCTCCTCCTGCACCTATTGTCTATTGTCTATTAAATCTTTCCCCTCTCAGCTTAAACCTGTGTCCTCTGGTCCTCGATTCCCCCTACTCTGGGCACGAGGCTCTGTGCGTCTACCCGATCTATACCTCTCATGTGGTGGCACGAGACAGTTCTTTAGTGGCTCTGATTCGGCATGCCAGTCTGACAGATCTAAATTTGCATTTGCTTTGCAGATTCTCAGTTGAGGTGCTAAGGTAAATGGTGTTGAGATATTCACCGTGATCGTGGCAAGAGAGTTCTCGAGTTCCATTTCAGAATTTAAAGGCACAACAAAAGCTGAGATGCCTAAAATCCAGGAGTGAGTGGGTTAATGTAGGATGAGCGTTTGTGGGCACTGGGCCTGTGCTCGCTGGAGTTTAGAAGGATGAGGTGGGGGGGGGGGACCTCATTGAAATGTATCGAATAGTGAGCGGCCTGGATAGAGTGGATGTGGAGAGGATATTTCCACTAGTGGGAGAGTCCAGGACCAGAGGGCACAGCCTCAGAATTAAAGGACGTTCCTTTGGGAAGGAGATGAGGAGGAATTTCTTCAGTCAGAGGGCGGTGAATCTGTGGGATTGGGGGAGTCCAGAACCAGGGGTCACAGTTTAAGAACAAGGGGTAGGCCATTTCGGACTGAGATGAGGAAAAACTGTGGAATTCTTTGCCACAGACGGCTGTGGAGGACAAGTCAAAGGATATTTTTAAGGCAGAGATGGGCAGATTCTTGATTAGTGCGGGTGTCAGGGGTCATGGGGAGAAGGCAGGAGAATGGGGTTGGGAGGGAGAGATAGATCGGCCGTGATTGAATGGCGGAGTGGACTCGATGGGCCGAATGGCCTAAATCTGCTCCTATCACATAAAATCATGAACTTGTGGTGCACTCAATGCCTAGGTTCTGTGGGGGAGGACCACACTGTTGGACCTTGAGGGGCAAGGTTTAATTCAGTTTAGTTTAGGAATAAAGCGGGGACACAGGCCCTTCGGCCCATCGGGTCTGTGCCGACCAGCGATCGCCCCGCACACGAGCACTATCCCACACACAACGAGGGACAATTCACAATTGTACCAAAGCCAATTAGCCGACAGACCTGTACGTCTCTGGGGTGCGGGAGGAAACCGGAGCGCCCGGACAAGACCCACGCAGGTCACGGGGAGAACGTGCAGACTCCACGCACAGGCAGACAGCGCCCGAGGACGGGGATGGAACGCGGGTCTCCGGCGCTGTCTGGCATTTCTCGCTTGCATGGCCAGTAACGCGATGCCACATTTAGCGAGTCGTTTCTGCGATTCCCACTTTGAATAAATATTTTAACCAGTGTAGTTGAAATGCAAAACAGATGGGGCTGTTGGGATCTCTCTCAAAGTGCCTGAGGTAGCACTCCACCCCCACCACTTTGCCTTTGCCTGTGCTGGCTGTCAAACACTGCCACTTTGCCCAGAACTGATATCTGAAATCCCATCGGAAAATTGTTCACTGGTGTCAGGAGAGTTTCGATCAGCGGCGCGGTGGCGCAGCGGGTAGAGCTGCTGCCTCACAGCGCCGGAGACCCGGGTTCCATCCCGACCATTGTCAGTCCTTGCAGGAAGGAACTGCAGGTGCTGATTTAAACCGCAGACACAAAACGCTGGAGTAACTCAGCGGGACGGGCAGCTTCTCTGGAGAGAAGGAATGGGTGACGTTTCGGGTCGAGACCCTTCTTACAGAAATTGGTTTGGTATAAAATGTAAATTGTCCCCAGTGTGTGTAGGAGAATGTTAGTGTGCGGGGATCGCTGGTCGGCGCAGACTCGGTGGGCCGAAGGGCCTGGTTTCGCGATGTATCTCTAAACTATAAAGAGACTAAATAACTAGAGTAACTCAGCGGGTCAGGCAGCATCTGTGGAGAACATGGATAGATGACGTTTCACAGAGTGCTGGAGTAACTCAGCGGGTCAGGCAGCATCTCCGGAGAACATGGATAGGTGACGTTTCACAGAGTGCTGGAGTAACTCAGCGGGTCAGGCAGCATCTGTGGAGAACATGGATAGGTGACGTTTCACAGAGTGCTGGAGTAACTCAGCGGGTCAGGCAGCATCTGTGGGGAACATGGATAGATGACGTTTCACAGAGTGCTGGAGTAACTCAGCGGGTCAGGCAGCATCTCTGGAGAACATGGATAGGTGACTTATAAAGCCTCAGCATTACATCCCTGGACTCCAGTCTTAGGTTCGAGGTGAACAAGTGTTACTGTTTTAGAATCTTTAGTTTAGTTTAGTTTAGTTTTAGAGATACAACGTGGAAACAGGCCATTCAGCCCACCGGGTCCGCGCCGACCTGCGGCACACTAATACTATCCTACACCCACCAGGGACGATTTTTACATTTATACCAAGCCAATTTACCTACACACCTGTACATCTCTGTTTAAACCAGCATCTGCAGTTCCTTCCTACACCAACACACCTGCACGCCTTTGGAGCGTGGAAGGAAACCAAAGATCTGGGAGAAAACCCACGCAGGTCACGGGCAGAACGTGCAAACTCCGTACAGGCAGCACCCGTGTTCGGGATGGAACCCGGGTCTCCGGCGCTGCAAGCGCTGTGAGGTGGCAACTCTACCGCTGCGCCACCGTGTGTCACTAGGAGCGCACGCGGTGTACAAACAAGCTGATGTCGCCATCTAGTAAGAGTTGGTGTAGTCAGTAGAATCATAGAAACATAGACAATAGGTGCAGGAGGAGGCCATTCGGCCCTTCGAGCCAGCACCGCCATTCATTGTGATCATGGCTGATCATTCACAATCAGTACCCCGTGCCTGCCTTCTCCCCATATCCCTTGATTCCACTAGCCCCTAGAGCTCTATCTAACTTTCTCTTAAATCCATCCAGTGAATTGGCCTCCACTGCCCTCTGTGGCAGAGAATTCCACACATTCACAACTCTCTGGGCGAAAAAGTTCCTTCTCACCTCAGTTTTAAATGGCCTCCCCTTTATTCTTAGACTGTGTGTGGCCCCTGGTTCTGGACTCCCACAACATCGGGAACATTTTTCCTGCATCTAGCTTGTCCAGTCCTTTTACAATTTTATACGTCTCTATAAGATCCCCTCTCGTCCTTCTAAACTCCAGTGAATACAAGCCCAGTCTTTCCAATCTTTCCTCATGCGACAGTCCCGCAATCTCGTGAATCGAGACAAGGAGGAACCTAAAGTAGTCAACACAGGAACCGTGTGGTTCAAAAGGCAGAGGGATCTGACCTTTAGACTGCACTGGGCGAGAGGGGGAGGCAAGTGGGGGAGGAGAGTGTTGGCACAACCTGCTGACGCAGCGTTCACCCTGTCCATCGTGACAAGATTATACATTAATAACCGTGCGCTCCGTGAAACTTAAAGTGTCACCGATAAAGCTCTCCTGCCGACCTTTGTGAGTGTAGACACAAAAGGCTGGAGTAACTCAGCGGGTCAGGCAGCATCTCTGGAGAACATGGATAGGTGACGTTTCACAGAGTGCTGGAGTAACTCAGCGGGTCAGGCAGCATCTCTGGAGAGAAGGAATGGGTGATGCCACCATTGGCAACTCTGTCACCATCTTCCACTTAGGTGCCAAAGGTCAGAGTTTCGTTCAGTTTAGTGTAGTGATACATCATGGGAACCCACGGACTATCTTTGATCGGACTTTACTGGCTTTATAGAGTCACAGAGTGATACAGTGTGGAAACAGGCCCTTCGGCCCAACTTGCCCACACCGGCCCAACATGTCCCAGATACACTAGTCCCACCTGCCCGCGCTTGGTCCACATCCCTCCAAACCTGTCCTATCCACGTGCATGTCTAAACATTGCAATAGCCCCATGTCTCACTTTTGAGAGTTTGGCGAGACCTTGCTGAGGTTGATCGAAAGGGCTAGATATGCAGTCCCATGCATGCTTGACTGCTCTGCTGCCTGAGGTCAGGCAGGTTCGGCACCGAGCTTGCAGTAAAAGGCCTGATGCAGCGCA